>NW_020954577.1:23229791-23298415 GCF_900497805.2 Vombatus ursinus | reverse complement strand
AAAAAAAAAAAAAAACTTGGAGGAGAGAGTTGCCCATAAGCAAAATAGAGTGATGGAGCAGTCAAAACTCTAATGCAAGAGCTACAAAATCTATCAAATACCTGGGAATTAACCTTCCACACTCAAGGATAACAGGAATAGAACTGCAAAATACTCTTTACAGGAATAAAGGATGATGGGAATGACTGGAAAGAATATTTATTATTCAAAGGCAGCCATGCCATAGTAAAGAAGGTGCTGAGCTCAGAATCAGACACCCCTCAAAACCAGTCTCTGACACTTCCTGGCTCTGAGATCCTGGAAAAGTAACTTAGCCAGTGATGTTCCTTTCTTCCCAAAGGCTCCTGCATGGTCTCCCTGCCACCATATTCTCCTGCCTCCATCCATTCTCCTACACCTGAGCTCTGACCATGGCAGCCTTCTGCAAGCAGCCTCATTGACTCTTTCTCGTCATAAAAATGAAATACGAATGTCTCTGCTTAGTATTTAAAACCCTTTACTATCTGATTCCAACTGATCCTTCTAGACTGAGTGCACATTATTACCTCTTATTCATTATATGTTTCATTGAAACTGGCCTGCTTCTTGTTCCCCATACATAACATGCTGTCTCCTGCCTCCACACCTTTGCACAGGCTGTACCTCTTGTCTGAAATGCTCTACTAACTCATCTCCTCCTCCCGGAATCTCAAGGTTCAGCTCTAGTGATGCCTCCAACATAAGGTTTTCTATTGACCCCTAAGTATAAAACTTCAATTACTTTGCATATGTTTTATATTTATCATCTATATATATTTTATTTTCCCCAAGGACTATCTCATTTTTGTCTTCATATTCCTAGCACTTTGTACAATGCCTGGCATGTGTAATGATTAAGTGTTTAATAGACAGTTGCACAGGGGGAGTTCATAACTTCGTAGATTTAGAATCCAAAAATATATTAGAATTCATCAATTCTAAACCCTTCATTTTACTCAGATGAAGGAGGAAGAGGAGGAGAAGGAGGAGGAAGAGGAAGGGGAGGAAGAAGAAGAGGAAGAGGAGAGAATGAAAAGGAGGAGAGAAGAAGGCAAAGAAGCCAAGCAGTATTTATACAGTGCCTATTACATGCCAGGCACTGTGCTAAGTGCTTTACATACATTATCTCATTTGATCTTCACAACTACCCTGGGAGGTAGGTGCTGTTATTATCTCCATTTTACAGATGAAGAAACTGAGGCAGGCAGAGGCTAAATGACTTGTCCAGGGTCACACAGCTAGTAAGTTTCTGAGGTCAGATTTGAATGGAGGTCTTCTGGACTCCAGGGCTGGCGCTCTACCCACCGCACCCACTTGTCCCTAGCAATACAGGTACTAAGTAGAACAGAGAGAATTCCAACTCCAATTCTAGTATCTTTTCTATTGTACCATGCTGCCGCCGCACCACCAGAAGCTCCCTGCACAGATGAAAGCAGAGACATTCAAATATTTGTATATTCTATTCATGGTTCCTGACTGGACCATGCTAACATCATAAAAATGATGCTATGTAAACTAACTTAGAGATTAAGTGTTAAAACAATCAAATTTTATAAAACTAGAAAAAAAATGAGACTATTTGAAAGAACAAAAATTTTAGCTTGCTAAGGAACAACCGGGGTGAAGGAGTAGGAATGAATGGGACTTAGCATTGCTAAATTTAAAAATATGTCATAAAGTAGTAATCATCAAAATTGTTTGGAAAAGAATGTAAATTGGTAGAGCAGACTAGAAAAGCAAGGGCTAGAAGGAAACAATCATAGCAGCACATTATATATTAAATATAATAAACAGAAATATAAGGGGCAGCTAGGTGCAGTGGATATAGATAGAGCACTGGCCCTGGAGTCAGGAGGACCTGAGTCCAAATCCGGCCTCAGAGACATAACACTTACTAGCTGTGTGACTCTGGGCAAGTCACTTAACCCCAACTGCCACATACATACACACACACACACACACACACACACACACACACACACACACGCACAGACACAAAAGAAATATAGAAAGTACAGGGAGAAGGACTCCCTCCCTCTCTCTGATGCCCAGAAACAATGTTGAGAACAGTATTAGAAAATAGATAGGGTGTCCCAAAAATCTCAGTGCAGTTTTAAGCTATTAAAATTATTCAAGCCTAAAAATTCAAAGCCTCAAACAAATGAGACTTCTGTTTATTATATTTCTTCCTTGAAAAAGTTTTCTTCATATCCATTAACCAATAATCTATTGGGAAATGGCTCTTAATAAGATATTCGTGTCAATTTCCTTTATTGCTCTATTATCATATTTTTATTTGAGACGTTTGTAGCAAGGATTGTTCACAACTGACAGTTTTTCTTATGGTTCAAATTATACTCATTTTGTTAAAAAAAAAAAAGTCATTCAATTTTATATAATCAAAATTTTCTATTTTGTCCTTAATGGGATACCCTGTATTTAGATCAGACTTTTTTCACCATATAATCTAGTAAGTGATAAATGGATAAAGGACCTAAATGTAAAAGGTCACACCATAAACAAATTAACATAAAATGGAATTGAGTCCCTTTCACAACTAGAGACAACTTGTATCAGGAGGGTAATTCATAACCAAAAAAGAAATTGAAGAGAATGAATGCAACAGATAAAAGAGAAAATTTTGATTACATAAAATTGAATAATTGCTTTTTACAAAATCAACATAATTTGAACAGTAAGATAAAACTATCGACTACGAACAATCCTTACTGCAAATCTCAGATAAAAATCTTATAGCTGAGCTACAAAGGGAATTGACACAAATCTATGATTAAGAGCCATTTCCTAATAAATAATTGGTCGAAGGACATAAACAAATAGTTTTTCCAAGGAAGAAATACAATAAACAACAATGTAAAAAATATTCCAAGTTACTAATGATAAAGGAAATGGAAATTAAACCATCACAATTACTAAAGAAGAAAAGAGGGTTGGAGGGGCTGGGGGAAGACAGGCACCTTGGCACACAATTGGCAGAATCATTGATTGGTCAAAGCACACTGGGAAACAATTTGGAAAGATGTGAGCAAAGTTACAAAACAGTTTGTACCCTTTGTCTTCCAGGTCTCACTTCTGGGCATGAGACAAAAGCAACAGCCCTATTAAGTACAAAAATGTCCATAGTAGCACTCTCTGTGGCAACAGAAATTTGAAAACAAAGTGAGGGTGCCCAGTGATTAGAAAATGGGTGAAATGATCTATGAATATGCTGCAATATTATTAAGAAATGATAAATGCTAAGAAATTATATGAAATAATGAACGCAGAAAATCTAGAGCAACATCAGGAGATTTACATTAATTTGATGCAGAGCAATGAATGTTCTGGCAGACCTAGAATCACACAACTACAATAACATAAACAAAAACAACGCCAAACGACACCAGCATTCAGGTTAACAGATGCCCGTCCCCAGAGGCAGACAGTATAGATCGGCAATGTCTTCTCTCACATGAGGGGATCCAAGATGGCAGCACCAAGAGAGCACATGGGGGCCTCTCAGTGCCTCAGCTCAAGTGTCTGGCCTGATAAAGTGCCCCACTTTACAGCAGCAGCACTAGGCAGTCTCTCAATCAGCACGTGTCTCGAAGGGTAACCTTCCCAGTCAGGCTCCCTAGGCATGCTCTAAGGGCACAAAGCCAAAGCATTTTTATAGAGTAATTATTTCTCTGCTGAAAAAAAAAATTCAGGACATTTTACCCACAGTTATAAAGTTAATCAGACATTCTTACCTGACTAGCTACAAGGTAGATGAGTTCCCCAAGGGTTGGTAAAAGGCACTGTTTTAATTTGCTGTTCCTGAAGTTTTCCCTAATTAGTTCAGTTAAGAGAGTAACTGCCTGAAGAGAGAAAAAAGTAAACAAAATATATTATCACATTTGCTCTAGCCTTTAATCTATATATAAAGGATAATTCACTCTACACGATTTGCCCTCTATTTTCTGAGTTAATTTAAAAACAGAGCCAGGATAGGCACCATATTCTAGAATGAAATGCAAATACATCTGTGTGGGAAAAATTATCTGGTGGGATTACATACAATTTTCACAGGGTATTCTCTTATCACCAAAGCTAAAGCATTCAGCAATGGTGGTGAGATCACACCTCACCACCAAGGCTCCAAGGCCCCTCCAGGATTCCCAGAGCTCAGGAGTCACCATCTCACCAGGCACTAAAGGTCCGTGGGGACACGCTCTACAACACCAACACTACAAGTAGAACTTGGGTCTGCTCATTCGACAGGTTCTTCCACATCATAAATTCTGACTATTCAGTACTCTACCTCCCCTATGCTGACACACTCCTCAGCCTGGCCGCCCCTTCACCTTCCTAGTCCCCAGTCCCAATCAGTCAGCATAACTGTCCTAGGTACCAAGCACATGCCCCTATCCACTAATCATCAACAAGCATTACTGAATTCCTACTATGTGCCAAGGCACTGTCAGGTGCTGGGAATACAAATGCAAAGAATGAAACAATCCCTAAATGCACAAAGCTTATGTGTGAATGGAGAAGACAAAAGGTACATATGTTGGTATGGAGAATAAATAAATAAAGGGAAGAAATATGAAGAAATGCAGATTAATTAAACAGAAAGCCGTTTGGGAGGGAAGGAGCCAGCAGCTGTGGGGACCAGGAAAGACTTCAGGCAGCAGATGATATTCGGCCTACGTCTTGGAGAAAAAGAGGGACTCTGCCGGGTGGAGGTGAGGGGCTCGGGGGACAGCCTGGACAAACGCATGGAGACAAGCGACGTTTTGTGAAAGGAACAGAGGCAAGGCCAGTTGGCTGGATCACAGAGCACCAGAGAGCAAGCAATGATCAATGAGACTAGAAAAAGAGGCTGAGACCAGGTTGTTAAGGGCATTAAAAGCTAGAGAAGACCTGATATCTCATCCTAGAAAACACAGAAAGCTCTAGGAATTGGCTCAGTAAAGGAGTCAACTGTTCAGATCTTTGCTTAGCCCCTTTGGCACTAGGATGACTAGAGTAGGGAGAGACGTGAGGAAGGAAAGCCGATCGGGGAACTCTTGTAATAATCCAGGTGAGAGGTGAGCAGAGAAAAGGGGCCGAATTTGAGAGACAGCGCAGAGGTGGAAATGCCCAGGGCCGTCCACAGACTGAATACATGGGGTGAGAGAGAGCATGGAGTCAAAGGTAGTGCCTACATTACAAGGCTGGGAGATGGAAAGGTTGGTGGTGCCTTCTAGAGAAATGAACAGGTTTGAAGGAAGGGAAGTTTTATAATGAGAAGAAAATAAGTTCAATCTCAGATACAATGAGTTTGAGATGTGTCCAGGATATCCAATTTGAACTGTCCAAAACACAATGGTGGCCATGAATAAGCTATAGTACATTACTAACAAACACTCATGCTGGGGAAGTAGTGTGAAGAATAGTACTTTAGAGATGCCCATCTTAAAAAGCAGATGGGTCAGACAGGTAAAGAGGTCAAGGCATAAACTGAAGGACATCCTGCAGATTCCACTGGTGCCCATCTAATGCCAGGAGATCGAGCGAAGGCTGCCAGCACACACATTAAATGTCAGCTCGGGGCGGACAAGGACAGGTCTTCCTCGTGTCTCTGCATCCCCAGTGCTTAGCCTATGCCTTGCATACAGTAGGCACCTAATAAAAGCATGCTAAATTGAATGGAATTGAATTAGGTGGATATCCTGTGGAAGGCTTATGGGAAGACCTGGACGGGAGCAACAAGGCACTCTACAACACGGCTAGATCGCAAATACCTTTCTTAAAGACCTCACTGATACAGTCGAGAATAGAAGGATAGCTACAAAGCCTTTTCCAAGTTGTAAAATTACTCTGGAGAGGTCAAAACCAGGAAATAATTCAAAGAATGTGCATGCAGAAATATTCTAAATGAACCTTTGTCACATGCAGGCCTTTTCTTTTCTGTAACTCATATTTCTGCTAATGGGGAATTCGTTGATATTCATGTAATGTTGGCTTATTCTACGAGATGCTAAGTAACAGGTTTGAACACAACAATACAAGACTATTCAATTATGCAGAGAGGCAGCATGACTTAGTGGTCAGAAGACTGACCTCAGAAGCACAAAGACCTGGGTTCAAGACCTGCCCGTGACACCTACTGGCTAAATGACCTTGGGCCAGTCCTTTCATATCTCAATGCCCCCTGGCCTCCTTCTAAGACCAGAGGTTACAGGGCGGTTGTAGATCTGCTTTGGTAGAGGAAATTTCCTCACAGAGACTTCCCTAAACTGATGAAATCCCAGTTTTAGATAATGAAAAAAAAAATGCAAGACTAAAAAGAAAAATAGTCCTAATAGAAATTATGGATTCCTGTCATTAATGATAAATTTTAAAATTACTTTATACCAACAGCAAATTCAGCCCTGTATAAAATATAGACATTATCAGAAACCATCCTCAGAGTCAATGTGAAATCCTTCAGTCCTGAACAGAAAGAGAACAAGAGCATCAGGGCAGTGTCATTTTTCTAATTACAAGAGACTAAGGGGAACACCTCAAGGAATTCAGTAATGGAAAGATAGCTCTAACAACCATTGTTTAAAAATTCTGTGTACTGCATAGACTGTTGCTCAAACCTCCAATAGAATTAAAATTTTTAAAAATGTACAAATTCATACCCAGTGATACAATAAACTTTTCTTTGGAAAAGTTTACTTCTTCCCAACAAATTATTTAATTCCTCTCCAAGAGCCTGAGGATAGTATGCATTTAAATGTCTTAATAATATTTTTAATAGACCTGTACTTTCATTGGTATAAGGAACTACCAACGAGAAAGCTCTTTCTACTCTTGTGTATCATCATCTACTCTGCAAGAAACAGACTCAGAAAACAGGCTGGGGCCATGAGAGGCTGTGATGTGCCCACCGTCACATAGCCAGGGTATGTCAGATGTAGGCCTGGAAACCAGGCCTTCCACACTCCAAGGCTGACTCTCTGTCCCCGCTATCAAACTGCCTCTCTCCACAACTAAATGGTTGTGAATGGTTGTATTCAAATATCTTTAAAGATTACAAACTGTTCTCCTCACAACAATCCAGAAAGGCAGACAGGGCACTTTACAGATAAGGAGACTGAAGTTCAAAGAGGTGACTCAACATCAGACAGGAAATAACGTGCAGAGCTCGAACCCAGACCTTCTAGCTCAGTGTCCAGTGTTCAGTCCATTCACTTCCCGGACTCTGTCAAGTTAATAAATGTTGATTAAGCACCTACTATGTTCTAGTATTATGTAAGGCACTTGGAATACAAAACCAAAATCATTCTCTGCCCTCAGGGAGCTTACAGTCTATTGCTGTGTATATGCGGAAAATGGAATACAAAATACATAAAAACTAATTTCAAGAGAAAGAGAGAACTAACAATGGCAGGTGAGGGAAGAAATCAGGAGAGGCACCATGTAGGAGATAGATAGCACCTGGGCTGCGCTCCGAAGAAAACTACGGACATGGGCGGGGGGGAGGGAAGAGCCAGCAAGCATTTATTAAGCTCTTCCTATGTTCCAGGTATTGTGCAAAGTGCTAGGGATATAAAGAAAAAGTGAAAATATGTCCTGCCCTCAAGGAGTTTGCATTCTAACGAAGGAGACAAGCACAGATACAGGAATATATTAAATCAAAGGATCAGATCTAATGCTGGAAGGGACTAAAGAGACCGTCTAATTTAACTTCATTTTTCAGATGAGGAAACAGAAGGTCAGAGAGGTTAAGTAATTTGCTCAAGGTCACACAGGTAGTGTTAGGAAGAGAACCTGAACCCAGATCCTCTGAGCCCATTGTACCACACTGCACAGAGAAGGCACAAGCAGGCAGAGGGATCAGGAGGATTTGAACCTGGGTGAGGAGGATGGGAATGCTCTGAACAGAAACATGGAAGACTGGAAGAGGTTAAATCATACATTTAATGAAGGGTCTGTCAGATGAGCACGGCTTCAGGGTAGCTCGGGGGGAGATGTCCAGCAGGCAGCTGGCAAATGTAGACCTTGGTTTGGGGGAGTAATAGCTCTGAATGAGAAGAGAGAATGGAAGATGACCAAGAATGGGCCTGAGGTATAGAACAGGGGACGGGGAAGCCCATGCTGAACAGCCTCCTTCTCCATGAAATAGATGAGAGGCCCTGCTAAGGAGACAGGAGAGGAGATGGCCTCAAATACAGGAGGAGAGATGTATTGGGTACTATTGGGTATGTGAGAGAAAACACGGAAAAACAGTTAGAAACACAGGAATTCCATAGGCCTTTTAGGGCTTGGAGGTGCGTAATTCTGTGAAGTACTAATCTCATAGTATGCCGTTCCAGGTTACTTCTTGCCATATTGGTTCCCCGTTCCTATTCATCTTGGCCCAACTAACTCCTCCTGAAACATCATTAAAAATTTTTTTTTCTTGAAGATCTTTTTGGGTTTTTTTTTAAACATGATCATTTCCTAATGACTCCTCCACTCTCTCACAGGACTCTCTCTTAGAGCAAATAAATACAATCAAGCAAAACAAACTGATATATTGGCCGTGTATGACAATGTATACTCTATACCGCACTCGTAATCCACCACCTCAATGCCAGGCAAGCTTTCCATCAGTCCTCTGCAGTAATGATGACTTAGCACATCGGTAAGAGTTCATCTTTCCATGTTGTTTCCCTGCACTTTGTTGGGGTCATCATGTACACTGTTCTGATTCTGTTTAATTCCCTTTATATCAGTTCATACAAATCTTCCTAAGCTTCTCTTTGTTCTTCATAGTCATCATTTCTTATAGTACAATAATATTATATCATATCATATCCATATTTACCAACTCCACAACCTGTTCAGCTATTCCTTAGTTGATCGGTACCTGATTACCTTCTAATTCTTTGTTACTACAAAAAGAGCTGCTATAAATATCTTTAAATTTATGGGACTGGTCTCTCCCTCTTTAAACTTGTAAATACTCCATAGTGGTATTTTTGGGTCAAAGGCCATAGATAGTTTAGCGATTTTTTTTTAACAAATTTCAAAATTATTTCCCAGAACAACTGGTTCAGAGAAGTGGATTTTTAGGATATATTACAAGGGAAAAGATAATATACCCGATCATTAATAATATACCAGAGAAATCAAAAGTGAGTAAAAAAATTACCCACTCCCTCAATTAAGTCATATCAAACTCTAAGCTATTCTCTGTAGTTACGGTTCCCTGTACTTAGCTTAGACTATTCCTACTCTACCCCAAAGGCCCCTGAAAGCACCACAGGAGAACAGTATCTTCCATCCCAGAATATCCTGAAACCAGTTCACCTCCGGAGGGATTTTGTTCAAGCATGTTGCTCTGCTCCCTCTGAGCTGAGTCAGAAGATTCTTGACAACATAGCATGTCTGCAGGTATTCCTCCCATACTCTCCTTAATAACTTACTATCTAATTTCCCCTCAGTAAGTGAACTGAAGCATATGAGGTCACAGAATACCAAGATCTGAGACCCAGAACAGGAAGAGACGTCAGACACCACTTAATCCACTCGCCCTTCCTCATTTCGTCCAGGAGAAAATGGAGGCCCAGAGAGGTGACTTGACCAAAATTATCTGGGTAGTGAGCAGTAAGGCCATGGAGTTGACATTCGGTGGGATGACCTTAAAGCCAGCATTCTTTCCATTGCATTTCCTCTCAGTGGCAAATATAAATCAGGAACAGATAGCAGTGGGCACTTAATAAATGTTTATCAATCGACTGATTATTCCTATCATCTCAAAATCAGAATAATTTATTGTGACAGAGAGTTCACATCCATACCATACTTAGCAGGACCAAGCAGGAGAGGCAGCATGCTTTGAAGTCAGATGACATGACTGAATTCTCCCTCTGTCTCACACTCTCTGTGGTACCTTGGGCAAGGCACTTTACATACCTGAGCCCTGCCAGGGTCTTCAACTGGAAAATGAGGGGCCTGGATAAAATGACCTCTCAGTGCCTTCCTTGTCTAAATCTATGGCCCTGTGATAAAAACTTTGAACCTGGGGTCAGAGACCTGAGGGAACCTGGAATCGAATCCCTCAGGGCTCCCTACCCTAGGGTACAGATACCTCAAGGCACCCAAAGGACCCTGAAGCCTGATGTCTGTCCCGCTGATGCACCCTCTGGACCGCCAGGCTGTCCCATGTACACCACAGCTGACCCACCCTCCATGTGCTATCTCCCACAGGCTGAGCATAAGCTCTTTGGGAGCCAGGACTATCTTTTACTTAGGCCCAACACTTGGCACAGTTTTTGACACAGAGTAAACATTTTTTTTTTTTTGGTGAGGGCAAAGTGACTTGGGGGTTAAGTGACTTGCCCAGGGAAGAGTAAACATTTAATAAATGTTTTTTTGTTTATTCGTTCCAGTTCCAGAACTAATCACAAACTATATGTATAAATATCTCAGGTCTCTGTTTCCTCATCTATAAACAAAGGAGTTGGAGAAGATGACCAGCATTAAGACCCCATGTCTATGATGAGTTGGCTTTTTTGTGACCCAAGGCCTTACGTGACTGCTACAGCCCACCGCACAATCCAAGGTGCCACTACCGTACAAATTTCTGAAAAGTACAAATAAGACCAAGTAATGAACCAAGTCACTCTGTGGGACTGTACCCATTTACTGAATATTTTATACAGAAAATCCAGTAAAACACATATTTTGGGAGATTCCCTTCTTCAGTAGAAGAAAAACATATTAAATATAGCATATTATAATCCTTTATGTTTTCATGTTAAGTTTAAATTTTTCATTAAAGTATAAAATAATCTTTTGTAAACTCTCCATTTGCCCGTTAAAAATACAACTATTTTTTCCCTTTTGTAACTTTTGTGGAAAGTCTTATTGTGAAGGCATTGCCTTCCCACTCTAACATAAGGGTAGTCTGTTCAAGGTCATTCTCAAGCTAATTATATTAACCCACACTGGGCCCTCTGATCAATCAATAAATATTTATTAAGTGCCTGATATGTGCCAAGTACTGATCTAAGCCTACAGGATTTAAAAAAAAAAAAAAAGAAGCAGCAAAAGACAGTCCCTGCCCTCAAAGAATTTATAATCTGAGTTACCTCCTCTCCCATTTGTTGAATATGTTTCAAGGCTGAGCTGCTCAAACACTAATCATGAATTCAAAGACTTTACTAGAGGGGCAGCTAGGTGGCGCATTGGATAGAGCACAGGCCCTGAAGTCAGGAGGACCTGAGTTCAAATCCAGCCTCAGACACATAATACTTTCTAGCTGTGTGACCATGGGCAAGTCACTTAACCCCAATTGTCTCCCTAAAAAAAACCCAAAAAAACAAACAAACAAAAAAAAACCAAAGACTTTACCAGAGCTTGGCCACCTAACCCTGGCCAATTACCTCTCCCCTCCCCACACCCCAACCTTCAAGGTCACATCAAAAGTGAAACTTTAGTGACAAACTATGTTAGAAATTAGGGTGGTTTTTTCTTTCTATTTAAGCAAGAATAATCTAGCTTCATATCATACTACTGATGAAAATTAACCAATTACCTGCCTTCCACATACATGAGACTTTATCTCCATTATCTTTACATCCATTATCTTATCTCCATTATCTTTATATCCATTATCTTAGGACCTGGCCAGTTATATCCTTCAACAAACCCATCTGGATACTAAAATAAGCACTGGCTTCTACTTTTGCTTTTTAGTGAGGAAAAAGAGGGTACTGCCACATACCTATCCACTTAGAGGGCATTTACTGTTAAATATTGCTGGCTAGAAAGGAAAGACTGACCACCACTACAGTCTCTGAGATTAACGCCCTTTTTAGGTGCTTAATGAATGAAAAAGCACTTATTAAATATTTACTCTGTGCCCTTTCTATGAGGCTAAATGAAGCTTTGGTAAGGAAACTTCTAACAAAGTATTAACTAGTTTCATTGTGTTTCAGATTGGATTAAATAGCCTAACTCTGAAAAAGAAGTGGTAATCAAAGAGCAGCTACAGAAGAAATGAAGCCATGTTTATCCTTCATTAATTACCAATTTCTTCTGACAGAGGAGAAGAGAGTCATGGGACTAAGCAGAGCCATATCCCCTCCATTCTCACAAAGTAAGATAAGTGGGACAGTTATAATCAGGAAAGTTTTCGTTCACCCCATGGTAGAGCCACCGACTTGGCTCAAATAGCAGAGAGGCCTTAATTAGAAAATAAGATTTAAGAATCACCAACAGAGATAAACTCTGGCTTGCCATCTCTCTTAGATAGGAATGTAGAAAATTTGTAATGCGCTGAAAGTTTTAATCAATCTTCAAGGGAACGATTAATTAAACCTGAAGAACACTGGTGTCTAATTGTAATTCATAAAATTAGAGAAATCGAAAACGGCTAGTTTTAAAAGGGTCGGTTACATATAGAACTTAACCAAGATTTAATTATGTAAATGGATCTTAATAATAGAGTTTACAAACAAGCTCATTTAAAACTGGCTGAATGGAGAGGATATGTCCCTGAATGGAAAACCCATGCATCTGAGGACCAGCACTGCAGGTTACTGCTCCCCAAAATAGGGAACATTGCTCTTTAGGTACAGTCAGCTCAAACTTCAGACTTACAATCCCCAGATCTTAGAAAAAGTGTGAAGGGATGCATTAAAGGTGTCGAAAGTGCAGTAAAATGTCAGAAGGTCAATGAAGCTGCTTGCAAAAAAAAATTATGATGACTGTTAGACATTAGGTAATGAAGTAACACACAATAATTTCTGGCAACATTATTAAAAACTACCTCAATGAAAATATCTGGTTTCTTATAACGAAGATTTAAAAAACAGATAAAACACATGCTCAGAGACATATGGAGATATTACTCAATACACAGCAGATGTCAAAGCCTCCATCATGGAGCCATTTTAGTATAGGTATACAATATATCATTCTTAATTAGGGTGCTTCAATTTTTACTTTTTGAAATATAGGGTAATAAAAAATTTTTCAGAAAACTTAATGCAAGTCTTCCTTTCACATAAACCAAGGGCACTGCAAAGATAGAAATTATCAATAACATTTTATCAAAGGCATTCGTTGCCAAAATCCCATTAGACAGAAGAAATGACCTGCTATTTTCTAAGAGGATGTGCAGCAATTACAAAGAATAATGAGCCTAGAGGATTTTCAACAATCTGAGTCACCTGCAGGCCTAAAATTCACCTTCTTAAACTTCTATTCAGAAAGTTAATATTGGAAAATCCTTATATTTTCTCAGCATAATATACTGCAGACCCTCATGACATCATAATCATTATTTTCAGAAGGATAACAAACAAAATAAAATAAGACATAAAAAGTTAGTTTTCCATTTGATGACTAGGCTTAAAACTGATCGCCTTTTGCCAGTTTACCTCCCTTCACTAATGTCTCTTTGCCACCCACCTTCCCTCCAACCAAAATAATTAAATCAGCATGAAAGTTTTGCTTAGAATCACTTGAACTTCAAATATCTAAGGGATGGGAAGACCACATGATCCTTTATTTAGAAAAGTAGCTCACCGAACAAAGAAACATGTTCACAATAACTTCTCTACTCTCATACGCCTGAATTCTCTTGAAGGGCGCACCAAGAGCAATAGGAATTAAGTAAATAAATGTCTTAATGATGATAGTCCTCTGAGCTATTCACAAAGAGTAGAAGAATTGATATCTTGGTGCTTACTTTGATACAATGTCATAGATGGATCAATCACTTGAAATGCTGACAATTTCATACCATTACATAATTATTATAAAATATGCTAATATGCATTTTTCTTTCACTGCATATCTTAGGGTGAATGGAGAGGGGAATGCTGAAACAACAAATTTTATGGGTCTTAAAGTCACATATTCACAGTTGCATAAAATTGGCTCTGACTCGTGCTCAAATGTTCTAGCGTGTCATTTCCTTTGTTTTTAATAAATCTAGTTCAGTGAATCCATAATTCAGAAGGACAGTTTGTGTCCTTGTGTCTTTTGACTCCTTTTTCAGGTTTCAGAAAACAACTTAGAGATTGCCATCCTATTAGCATCATTACACTTCCCATTAAGATCAAGCAAAGCAATCCACACCAAGGCTCTGAGACCTTATATAGAAATACACTCCAAAAAATATATGCATCACAGAGTCTAAAGTAAAGCATCCTATATCCTTTCAGATTTACTCAATTAACAAATGCATTAAAATATAGAATCTTACAGCTGAAAGAGACCTTTAAGAATCTTCACCCATTTTATAGATTAGGAACCTAAGGCCTGCAAACGTCAACTGATTCATCCAGGACCATAATCATAAGTGGCAGAAATGGACATAGAACTTAGCGGACACTAAATGAGGATGAAGAGCTGCCTGTTTACATCATTCAAATCCTAATAAAGGAAGTCAGTCCTTGCAACTTCTCCCATTCACATGGAGGCAGTCAATTCCCTACTTACCAACAAGCCTTTATTAAGCACCTCTTACATACCAGTCATTGTGCCCAGGGCTGTGGATACAAAGACAAATCAAGCAGTTGCTGCCTGCTCTCAAGGAGTTTGCATTCTACAAGCTCAGGGAAGGCAGCATTTGAACTGAACTTTGAAGAGAGGGAGAGTATTAATTGTGTATTTATGTACATTGTTCAACTTACTCACTTAACTGAATGAGTGATATCGCCAAAGCCACGGCTTCCTTTTTGTCTCTGTATCCCCAGCACCAAGCTCAGGGCCAGGGATAGAAGAGAGGCTTAATAGATGCTCACTGAATTGAAAAGCCATCAGACAGCCAATGGATAGCCTGAAGAGAGCCAGCTGGTTTTATAAAATTGCTTTTAAATAACTGTCACATTATTGAGCTAACAGATATGGAGAGATGCAAATAAAGTAAACGTAAAGTAATTGGGAGGGAGCATTAATGATGGAGGAACCTGGAGAGACTTTACTTGGCCAGGCCATCCAAGGGGAGGTAAGAGTTACAAGAGGAAGACGTGGAGAAGGGGAAGATTCCAGGCATGATGGATAATGTGGTCTGTGCAAAGAGACTGACAAGGGAGAGGGAATGTCACGGCCAGAGAAGGGCAAGTCAGCCAGCTGGGTCAGAGCCTCAAGAGCATTTTGAAGAGTAATGTGTCAACAAGCCAGAAAGACCGGCTGGAGCGAGACTGTAAGGAATCCAAATGGCGGAGGAGTTTGTATTCTACCCTGGAGGAAGACAGGACTCACTGAAGCTTCTTGCATAGGGAAGCAACATCTGGCCAACACTTAGAGATTATCAGTTTGGCGGCTTGGTGGAGGGTGAGGGTGGATGGAGAGGGGCGAGTTTGGACTTCTTGCACTTATGGCCTGGATGTCCTAGGAGTGAAGAGGCCTAAAGGATGTCTCCCTCAGGGCCTGTAGAGTGTCCTACACAGAGAAGATGCTTAATCCACCTGATTTTAATTGAATCAGTAAATGACTGGATGGAGCAAGGGAATGTGTGCTGGGGATGGGGAAGACCAATGTTCTGTCCCAGACCTTAGACCCCCTCTATCCCCTCCACCTTAATGTAACTATCACAGGAGGAGCCCTTTGGAGACTCACCAAGAATAATAACAGAAAAATGCAAAACTGAGTTGAGTCAGAAAAATCTAGTACAAAGTAGGTTAGGGGTTAGGAATTCAAAGAGTTGTTGTTAAGACAGAGGTAAGCTTAGTAGATTAAAGCTTTGTGCAGGATGATAAGATTGGGCCTGGAAAAAGATCTGAGCCTAGCTCTATTTATACACCCCTAACAGTGACCATTTTCATTATGACACTTCTTAAAAGTCTAGCCTCCTAGTTTGTGGCTCTTACTATTTCCCTATCACTACTAACAGGACATTTAAAAAAATTCATCTGCTGTAGAAAACTTCAAAAAGACTAATGTGCTTGTTTCTGGAACAAAAAGGGTGGGAAGGGTGTTTTTATCCTGGGCCAGAGGAGGAGAACTACCTGGGCTGAAGCAAAATAGTTCAGGGAAATGGAAAGAAGATGGAGTAAATCTACAAAAGAGCTGGAAGAAAAGAATGAAAATGACCCAAGAACCAGCCCAAAGACAGAGGAGCATCACCAGAATAAATACTATTATTCCAGTTTTACATGTGAAGAAACCACAGCTGAAGACAGAAATTTTTAGTAAATTTTAGTAATTGTTAGTGTTATTTATTGGTGTAAATGTGGGAATCCAATCCTATCCTAAGTAATCATAGAAGGCCCAGACATCTGAAAAGAATCCATCAAAAGTAATTAGGCACGATTAAGTTCATAGTCACTTTGTAAGGATCATAGGGACTTCAGGTCACTGGATGAAAGAAGGTGAGACCACACAGGAAATATCCTATGACTGGCTGAAGAAAATCAATCAAATTCCATGGGGCTATGGGTAAAACAGCAAGCCAATTTGTGAGTTTGACCCATACAGCAACTGGCCAATCTAGTGGTGTTACAGCTCTAACCAAAACTGAGAGGAAACTACTTGGGGGGAGACTCTCAATCTCTCAATCTCTCTCAATCTCTGTCTCTATCTCTAGCTCTAGCTCTAGCTCTAGCTCTCTCTCTCAACTCCTGGAGCAGCTAGGTGGCGCAGCAGATAGAGCACTGGCCCTGAAGTCAGGAGGACCTGAGTTCAAATCCGGCCTCAGACCAAACACTTGACACGTACTAGCTGTGCGACCTTGGCCAAGTCACTTAACCCCAATTGCCTCACCAAAAAAAAAAGAAAGAAAAAAAAAAAAAAGAAGAACTGAAGTCCTGTCAAAGGATTGAGTAGGGACTACACTTGGTAACAGAGTTCAGCAGAGCAGGCAGCAGAAGTCACAAGAGTTGAGAAGTGACAGAGCAGCAGCCGTGAGATGGGTATGCCATGGTACCAATCCTCAGAGACTAGCCAAGAGACACACCTAAGGGAATTTCATGAGCCCTCCACAAAAGAGGAAAAGGACTCCCAATAACCAGGATTGTAAGTGAGCCCTTTGGCCAGATGTGTTCTCTACACGTGTGTCTCTTTACTTTTGCACTTTCAAGTTTGAGCCCACTCTCTCCAGGGCAACATGGGTCCAAATGGCCAAAGAAGTTATCGCTAAGTGTCCCTCCTGGCGATGAGCCTCTCCCTACTTAGAATGATTGATCCACAGAAATTAGACAGCGGCCGTTCCTGGGGCCTTATTTCAAGATTTTCCAGCATGACAGAATCAACCAGAAGTCTGACAGAAAAACACAAGGTCTCTCACATCACAATGAATTGACATCACAGAAGCTCTATGGTGGCAATGCACTTTTACATTAAAAAATACTCAAAAGATACTAAGAACTACGTGAGGTAATTTTGTCTCGTGATCGCCAGCAATTGATATCAAGATCAATATAAAACCAGCAAGGATGCTCTTACCAAAAACACTGACCACCGTCATGAGGGATGCCCCACGCAGAGTCTGCATCAAAGAGAGCTTGCCTCTAGACTAGCTGGCCCTCCTGTTTGTGGATGGCATGTGCTGGCAGCGGCAAGACCGAGGGCACTTCAGAACCCCCCAGAAGAGATCCACAATCACTCAAAAGAGTCTGACCCAAACAGCCAAGCACGAAAAACACAGGTGGAAAGAGAAGGCCTCTTTCCCAAGGCTTAGCTATACAGTTTGAGGGCCAGACCAGAGATCTGGTTGACAAGAACGTCTATCTTGGGCGGACACAGAAGACAGGTAATGAACTGATCCCAGAACTGAACAGGAGTAAAAGAGAAGGCAGGAATACATGTAAAAAAGGCATAAGACTTTTATTACCTCAAAGCTTCTCCCTGAAGCCTATCATTGTAACATCCAATATTCACCCGGAATGCTACATGGCTGTGTATCATGGAACAACTATAGCTGGCATTTCTATGGTGATTTAACATTTACGGAGCACTTGGCATAGATTCTCTCCTCTGCACCTCACAACAAGTCTGTGAGGTTAATGCAGAAAGGATTATTCCCATTTTACAGAGGAGGAAATCAAGGCTGAGTGGTTTCCAAGGAACACATATCTAGTAAATGCCAGAAACAGGATTGGAACCATAATTCTCTCTCTAAAGAATCAGACTTTGACTTCAGAAAAACCTGAAAAGACTTGTATGGACTGATGCTGAGTGAAGTGAGCAGACCCAGGAGAACATTATACAAAGTAACAGCCACATTGTACGATGACTAACATTGATAGACTTAACTCTTCTCAGCAATACAAGGATCTAAAACACCTCCAAAGGCCTCATGATAGAAAATGCTGTCCACAAAGAAGAAAGAACTATGGAGCTTGAATGCAGATCGAAGCATACTATTTGCTTTTTTTTTTCTTCTGTTGTGTTTTGTTTCCTCTTTCTGGTGGTTCCTCCTATTGGTTCTAATTCTTACCTACAACATCACTAATGTGAAAATATATTTAATAGGAATATATATATATGTATCGCCTATATCAGATTACATGCAGTCTTGGGGAAGGAGGTAGGGAGGGAGGGGGAGAAAAATATAAAACTCAAAAGGTTATGGAAGTGATTGTTGATAATTCAAAATAAATTAATTAAAAATTTAAAATAAATAAATAAAATAAAAGAATCAGCCTTGTGGCTCACCCAAAAAGCAATGGAGATGAAAGAGGGGTGTAAGGAGGTGGCAGTATGTTACTAACATGGAATTGGGCATAAGTGGAGGCATAAAAGAGGGGTGACTGGAAAAGGTCAGCTGGTTAAGTAGCAAAAACCAAGTCTAACAGTGGGGTGGACCACTGGTGGAAGATTTATGGAAAACAGGGACAAGAGCAGTAATAAGGTGGCATGGATGAGTTGCAATCCATATCCCACCAGAGGTAGTACTCACACTGATAAGAAAACACAGACTGAGCCAAGTATCTGAATACAGTTAAAATAACCAAATCTCAGAATGCATCATAAAAGTCTCTGCAATTTCTGCATTTCTGAAGTCACCATCTTGTTCTGTTCATAATAAAACCGATGAGGTTGGTGGCAGATTTATGACATTTCTCATTTTTTTAATCTGCTAACATTAGCTGTCAGTATTACTGAGAATTAAACCACATTTTTAATGTTGCAGACCCTTAATAGAGATAAAAACTGTCTGTGCCTCCAGCATAACAGAAATTGCTTTATAACTCAGTCTTATAAGTAGTCACATATCATGTCATGGGTGTTGGTGATGCCAATACAACTACACATTTCCTTGAATAAAGTATTCTCATTTGGCTGCAAAAGTAAACTGCACATATTTTTAGCACTAAACAGATCAGTCTTTCTCAAGTAATGACATCTATATAGATTATGCGTTTGTTACTTTTTAGTAAGCGCATAAAATACATGGTAATATTAAAAAGGAAAGCTAGAAAAAGGAATGGGCAAACATAACATATATTGGGGGGGGGGGAGAAGAAGGCCTGCCCTGTCCAAGATAAAACAGCATTTGAAAATGTCAACATTAAATGGAAGAAGAAAAGGGGGAAAAAAACATTTTAAAGACTATAAGTTATAGTATTATGATGTCTATCTGCTGCTCTCGGAGGTGTTTCCATGTAAAAGCAAAAATCTCTTCTCATATTGAGACAATCTAAATGTAAAAAAACAAGAAATATTCAAGAATGGAGTTTTTATAAAGTCTAATTAAAGCAAATCAAGTATTTTTAATGTTCCTAAAATATTACTTGTAGTGCAGGATACAGACCCAATGCTTCACTAAATATGAGGGAACCATACTTGTATATCCACAAGGAGAAGCTGTCTGTGACATTTTTACTCTTGAAATGTATTGGTTCATAAAGTAATGAGATTAATTATTTAAGATAGCACTGGAACTCCCCAAACTGAATGGGACCTGCTTCTTTCAAATCAAAACTCATTTCCTATGAGGTTCCACAGGATAAAATCATGTTTTTTCTAGCTTCATCTAGACTCATAATTTTCTACTTTAAAAGGTCAAATGTGATTCAATCTCAGATGTGCCAGACTAAGCCTGATTAGAGTCTAAAGAGATGAAAATATTGAATCAGTTCTATGGCCTATTTTAGAAAAGTCATGAAGACCTGAAATTATAGACATTTCTGCAGTTATGAAAGGATACAGTTCTGATATTTGCACAGACTGAATTTGCTTTCCCTATATTGGGATTGGATCTTTTTAAAATGGAGGTATGAATGAATGTAAAGTTAGATCTACAAACACAGAATGAAATTCCTGAGTTAGGAAATTTCTGAGGTTTTTGCCTATAGCCACAGCCTCTAGGAAACTCCCAACCTTTATTCCTCTCCAGGCTCAACTCCAGACTTTTCAGACTTTGTCACCCCTTTTTGATTTCCTTTTAGGTGGTGTCTTCCCCGATTAGAATGTAAGCCCTTTGAGGAATGCGTCTACCTTTATGTGGGCTTGTATTTGTCTCCTCCGCCCATACCAAAGTGCCTGATGCATTTTAGGGCTAAACTCATGCTTTCTGAGTTGAGGACTTCTAACTTTGTTAATAACTAAGAATAGAAGCAATGATCACACACAACCTATCCTCATTAAGCTCACAACCTCTTTTCTGGAGACCAACTTTTATCAGAAGTCCTCACTGAGTTCCACATTACCAAGTTGAACCTAAAATTTTAAAATCAGAAATAGCTTCCTAAGGTTTTTACTTCCAGTAATCCAATGCCATAAATATTAAGAACAAAGGATACAAAGATTTTTAAAGGACCATCTAGAAGCCTGCATTAAACTAGGAGAACATGACACGTACACAGCTAACTCTAATACCCAGGCTGGGAGGGATGGAGACAAAGGAAAGACCCATGCAAAGTACCCTGAGGAAGTCTGAGAGCACACTTGCAGCCTCCACAGAGGCTTCATTAATACATTTCTACCTGAGTTGAGCCTTAAAGAATAGGGATTTTAGTGGGTGACAATGAGGAAAGGAGATGCCTGGATGAATGCACAGAGGCAGAAGATGGTGAGTGCCAGGACCATCAGTTTGGCTAGAAGAAAGGACTGCATAAAAAGAATACAGAAAAATAGAAAGAAAAGCTAGGCAGGAGGTGTTTAAGGAGCATCTTAGGTGCCTATTTGAGCAGTTTGGTTTTTGCCCTAGAGGTAATAAGATTTCTTCCCCCCACCCCCCCGCCCCATTTGGCTATATCTTACTTTATTTGTGTGTTTCTTGATGTTTTAGAGTGAAGTGGGAAGCTGTCCAGTTGATCTTTCTTACGTGGGTCTACATCACCTCACTATTCAATACACTCCAATGTATTGAATACACTCACAACTGCCTCCAGAATCAAATACAAAACCCTCTGTTTGGTTTTTAAAACCAGGAAGAGGGGAAAGATGAGTTTAGTATTGGACTTGCCATGTCCTCTGCACCTAGCATAGTGGCTTATACATAGCAGAGGCTTAATAAGTGTTTCCTGAATTGAATTCCTCATGCTAGTGGCATCTTTCTGTCTGATGCTTCTTGATACCAAGAACGAATCAGAAGTTACCGGGGCTCTGCAGCCAGTAGCGGCTGAAGGATAGAAGGTAGAATGCGACATCATTAGAAGTTGTAGAGGAGACTTTTTATGGTAGAAATATAGTTGTCTCCTCACCCTCTTTCCCCCCCACCCCCTTAGCACACTGAACTGGGCACAGGCCCAACCGTGGTCTTCGCTACCTTTGAGGGCAAGAAAAGAAGCCTGAACTCTTCATCATCTCAGAAGATCAAAATTGCAGAAAAAGGGGCTCTCTTTCCTACAGCAAGAAACAAGTTATCAAGAGAGCATCTCTCACCCCCATGAATGATCCTGGAGATGATGGACAGTGGGCCAGTGACAGGCAGACAAGTGATAGCACGCAGGCCAGTGAAACTGCAGTTAAAGGGTACATGAAGTTGAGTCTAATGTAAATGTAATGCAAAGGGGAGAAGAGTAAAAAAAAAATTTTTTTTTGGCAAATACTCTTTGGAAATAAGAAATGGAAGGACCAAAGACTTATGTACAACTCAGAACCCTCATGCCTATATTTCACAAATATTTTCTTTGAGAAGAGATTCAGAGGTCACTGAACATGGCAAGCATCAAACACCAGACAAAAAATGAAATGGATCCTAACTTAAGAGGCAGGAAACAACTGGTTACCACCATGGAAGTCATTCCTTCATCAGTTATGTGAAGACAGACCATCTGTCTTTGTAGTTTGATCAAAGGTCAAAATCAACATCAAACAAAGTAGTTAAAAGATAAGAAAAGAATGCATAAAATTACAACATTTCCGACACAATATAAACAAGCTATAGATACTGAAAAATGGGAAACAGAAAATATATTGACATTGATTATAGCTCTTTCCTAGAGAAGCGATATAAAACAATGACCACAATACATTGACAGAAGCAATATAAAACTGTGACCACAAGGAAACTAAAATAGCTCAAAAATCAACTTAGCCAACAAACACTTGATGTTCCCTGCAAAGCAAGGAGATCTATCAGTCAAGGATGACATCAGTACAGAACATAAACCCATTGCACAATTTTGGAAAAGATGATGGCGGAAGATGATGAACAATGTTGTCTCTTACAATAGGGATAAGTGGTAGAGGAGAAAATGAATTTGCAGAAAGCTTGATGTGAGACCCAGCTAAGCAGATTAGCATTTATAGATGAAACAAAAGTGCCAACAAAGAAATGAAAATGGACTGTCAGGGTTTCTATCCCAATCTATTTTCATCATGGATGTCAGAAAAACTGCCAATTTATACTCAAACATCTCAGTCCCTGAAGTAAAGAAATAGAAGTAGGGCTAAAGAGAATGAAAATAGAAGGAACAGCTGGGCTAGCCCAAGTACATATAAAAGAAATTGGTGCTGAAAGCAACACAATTTTGGAAGCCTTTAGAGCTCAATTTTCAAGCTGAGAGACAGGAAGATCACAGGTGATTAGAAAAACCCACAGATTGTGGTATTACCCCTATAAAAGGCAAGTGAATGCACATTAGTAACTACCAGTCCATATGCCTGCTTTCTCCTCTCTATAAAATCTCTAGACAAATCACTCAGCAATGGTATCAAGGGTAAACTTGATTAAAAAAAAATTATCAGAAGGAAACAGGCAGGGTTTGACTAATGATCTGCTACTACAGACCACAATTTCGGTTACAACCGACTGAAACAACTAGGAAAGGTACAGGAAAAGCGAGGCCCACCACACTTCTCCCCCAGATTACTGCAGCAGCTTCATACTTGGTCCTCCTGCCTCAAGTCTCTCCTTCGCTCCATTTCACACAGCGGCCAAAGTCATTTTTCACTCTCTTTTTGTGGGTTCTGCTGCTCTAGAATTTGTTTAGAGCCATTTTTACAAGTATTTGGAAGGGTTTGGGGGAGAACTCAAGCAGGTCACTGCTTTTATTCTGCCATCTTGGCTCTGCCCAAAGTCATTTTTCGTAAGCACAGACCTCACCTAAGTGATTTCCCTACTCGACCAAAGCCAATACTCTCTGTGGTCTCTAGGATAAAATATAAGCCCCATTTTTATATATTTTAAAGCTCTCCATGACCTGGAGTTGCTCTTCGGAGGCTCCCTGAATTTTACCCTCCCGCCTTCTCACTGTAAGGCACAGTCACATTGGCATCCTCTCTGCTTTTGACCCTCTCTACGCCTCCCCTCTCAGCTGCCTCAGAAAGAGAATTCCCTCAACCCCAAAGAATTTGGGAGAGCTTAACAAACCTGTTTACTGTAGGGGTAAGGGACCTCCTTTCCCATTTCTCTGCAATTTGGTTTCTGATTCTATCTATTGTATTTCCTAAGACCTCTAGCCCTACCAACATCCCTTCCAGATTATGGCTAAAAAGTATTTTAAATGAAAATTGGTGGCTACTTGGGAACCCTTCCTCTGATGGCTCCTATTCATGACAGCGGTAAAAATAAATGGTGCTTGACTACTTACCGCCTTGTCCAATCTTCCTTTCGCAATTTGGTTTCAGCACTCATCACTTAGCTGAAATTGTTCTCAAAATAGAAGTGAGTTTGGGGAGAGAGATATAATGAATTCTCTTTTGGGTTTGTTGCATTTGAGATGCCTATGGGATATACAGTTTGAAATGTCCAAAAGGTGATATAGGACTGGAATTCAGGAGAAAGATTAAGGCCAGACATGTAGATCTGGGAGTGTTCGGGGACGGAAGTGATCATTAAACCCATGGGAACTGATGAAGTCACCAAGGGAGAGAACGGAAGGGGACACAGGACAGAGCCTTGGGGAATACCCACATTTAGGGGGCATGACACAGTCAGTGATGCAACAGAAGAGACTGAGAAGGAGTGGTCAGAGAACCAAGAGAGAACAGCGTCACGAAAATCCAGTGGCCAGAGGACCTGGGGGGAAAGATGATCAGCTGTGTCAAAGGCTGCCGAGACATCAGTAAGGATGAGAGTGGAGAAAGGGCGATCAGATTTGGTCATTAAGGGATGGCCAGTAACTTTGAAGACAATAAAATGCTTACACATTATCGCATTCGGTCCTCACAAAAACACTGCAAGGTAAGCATTATTATTATCCCCATTTAACAGATGGGAAAACTGAGAGAGCAAGTGACTTACTCTGAAAGCCAGGTAGTGTCTCAGATAGGATTCAAACTTATTGAAGGTCTTTTGTCTTACAAGTCAGCAGTCTGACCCCCTACAAAACACTGTCACTGAATATACCATTATAAATGGAACTCAAACTTTATACAAGCCAGAAAGGAGGGAAGAAGCTTGTCTTTTATTTAGACCAATATGGAATTTTCTTCCAGGTTAGCTTCTTAAACAGCTTACTTCATGGGTTTTGCTCTCCATTTGATTAAGTCAGAATTACAGGACCATAAATTTAAAGCTAGATGAGGTACTGAGTGATTTAGTGACTTGCTCTGGGGTCCCCCAGCCAGTCTGAAACAAAGCTAGCACTCAAGCCCAGGGTTCTTTGCACTCTGCCATGCTCTCCCGGGCCAGAAGGACTGTCCTGAACAGAACCACTTGATGTCAACATTAACATGAAAGTCAGATTCAGAAATCACAATACACAGCTACCACAGCTTACATATACATTAAAAGAACTTCCCTACATTTCTAAAAAAAGGGTCATTCCCTTGACTCCCTGGTATTTTTCAAGACAAAAGAAAACAGCACAGCAGTAAAACGTGCTAGGAGATCTAGGTGGAGTTCTACATTCTAAAGTTGCCCTCAATAAAATTAAAAAAAAAAAACTCAAGAAGGTCCAACTTACTACAAAGGAAACCAACTTGGATTTGTTGCCTGCGAATCAGCAAAAATGAAGTCTCAGTATATAAAATCTCTGCTGAAAAGTATTCTTAAAAAGGAATATCTAATTAAAAAATTCAGTTTAAACATTTTGGCTTTAAGAGCAAGTGGTTCATAATCTTCCTCCCACCCTATTTCTCCATTTAGGAACTCTTTTCAACAGCTATCACTTTTAGAGAATTCTTACTACTACTCTAGCGACAAAGAGCATAAACATAAATTATTACACAGAAAATTTAAAAATACAAAAGAAAAAAGTTTTTATTATATAAAATACATAATACATAAATATGTAAAATATATATCATATACAAAAGATTTTATTTGCAATACAAAGGACACTGATAAACCATGCTATCTTCTGACCTTCTTGCTGGACAACAGCCAGACTGCAAGAGTGAAGACCATAGGGGCCACCCTGAATAACCACAGCAAAGCCAAAGGCAGGAAGAAAACAAGGGGAGGCTGGACCCCGAATTACCAAGGAGATACTTTATAGAACTAGACAAATATGTAACAAAATTCATATAGAACAATGAAAGACAAAGTATCCCAAGGGAACGATGAAAAAAAAGACAAAATTGGCAAACTGTATTTCACAGCAGGACTCCCCAAAACTATCCGGTGCCGGTTACAAAAGCAGAAAAGTAGATCAGTGAAACAAACTAGACGAGCAAGCACCAAAAATGACTAAAAACCTGAACCCAGTGTTTGATAAATTCAAGAATAGAAGTTGCTGGGGAAAAGATTCCCTGTCTGGCAAAAACAAAACAAAACAAAACTGCAAAGCAGCTTGACAGAAGGTAGTTTTTGCCTAGCACCCCACAGCCTTTCCCACCATAAGCCAGGTCCTATTTATATCTGCATGTCAGTCAGCTCCTAGCCCGGTGTTTTACACACAGTAGGCATTTCACGTTGAATAAAGAAAAACACACGAATCCAGAGCTTAGAGTTTCCCAGGTGCGGATGATCCCACCTAACAGAATAAGTGAACAGTAAGTAATCGTTCTTATATGATACCTTGAAAAATATGTTTACATAACACTAGCTCATTTTTTTTTCCTAATTTCACTGTGAAAGGAATGATTTTAAATCTGGGGGACCTGGCTCAGAATGCCGGCTTCTCGGTAAATCTCAGTGACTCCCAATTTCTCTCTCTGTCTGTCTGTCTGTCTCTCTCCCTCTCTCCCTCCCTCCTTCCCTTCTCTTCTGCACTTATATATATACTCCGGTCTGTGCTATACTTACTATGGGAGGCAATATAGAGTAAAGCAGAAGGATCACTAGAGTCAAAGGACCGAGGTTCTAATCTGCCACTAATGCTTACTCTTCATGTGAGCTTGGGCAAGTCACTTAACTTTCTTGGGCCTCAGTTTCCTCATTTGAAAAATCATGGGGTTGGGCTGGACGGTCTCTGAGGTTCTTTTCGGCTGTAAATCAATGACCCTACGACCTTCCCGCACTCAAATTTAACAGAGGGGACGGGGTCTTATTCAAGTTTGTGTCCCTCCTCACACTGACTACGGTACACTTCATAAATGTTGATTAAATGAATGAACCCTTGACACATTTTCTATGGCCTTGCTAAATTGTATGGATTGCAAACAGAGGGAAAAAAGCAGCCCCGAGCATAACAGGAACATGGCCTTGTTTGTCAGGAGGGACGCATCACCTTTAAAACTACTGAAACGGCATCACAGAGAAACTTGTGATCGAGTCGCACTCAGGTACAGATGACAGCGATTAATGAGCCCCACATGCCGCATTAGCCTGTTTTGCTTTGTCTGTGGGCGCAGAGTCCTAACCAGGGTGGCAGAGACAGAGCTTTGGCCAGGTACGGCCGCGTCAGAAGGTTCCAGACGAGTCCCGTGGTTCAGAGGGTGACTGTGAATCCAAGCGTGAGACGGGTGGCCAAGAGAGGCAAGACCCACCCCTCTCCAGATCCCTCTGGTGAATAGGATCTGGCCCCCGACACCCCAAAACCAGTTACTTCCCCTCTCCAAGGGCTGGCAGGGACCCTTCCCCTAGAAAGAAGGCTCAGGCCCTTGATGGGCCCGATCTAAAGGGGCTACACAATGGCTCTATCTTGGCACCCTATCGTCACGGGGCTCTCATCCCTTCCTCCCTCAGCAGGGTCCGGACCCTTCCCCTTTGCATTTCTGTCTCTCTGGAGAAGACTATGGACACTGGGGGTTCCTTTCTGCCACCATCGACCCACCCAGCAGTGGGAGTAAGAGCATTCTGGAAGGCAGGCGGCACAGTGGCTAGAGCACTAGAGTCAAGAAGACCCGAGTTCAAATCCATCCTCAGACACCTATGAGCCACGTGACCCTGGGCAGGTCACTTAACCTCTGTCTACCTCAGTTTCCCCACCTATAAAATGGGAGATAAGAACAGTAACTACTTCCCTGAGTTGTTTTAAGGACTGAATGTTGTTGTTGTTCAGCCATTTCAGTCGTGTCTGACTCTTCGTGACCCCTTTCTTGGCAGACACTGGAGTGGTTTGCCACTTACTTTCCCAGCTCATTTTACAGCTGAAGAACTCAGGCAAATAGGGGTGAAGTGACTTGCCCAGGGTCACACAGCTAGTAAGTGTCTGAGGCCACATTTGAACTTAGGTCTTCCTGACTCCAGGTCCAGCCATCTTTCTGCTGTACTAAGAATCAAAGGAGATAATATTTATAAAGAGTTTTGCAAACCTCTACAGCACTATGTAAATGCTACTTTTATTGTTTATTATTATTATTATTATTATTATTATTGTTATCTTCCTTAGTCTGAGTCCGGTCAGCTTGGAAGCATCCACTTCTATCACCTTCTTGCCTCAGCAGAGGGACCAGGCCTTTTGCTCCCTCCTGCATGGTGCCAATCTTTGCCCACAACTGGTGGGGCAGTTAGGAGGTACAGTGGATAGAGTGCTGAGCCTGGAGTCAGGAAGATTCATCGTCACGAGTTCAAATCTGGCCTCAGACGCTTACTAGCTGTGTGACCCTGCGCGAGTCACTTTACCCTGTTTACCTCAGTTTCCTCATCTGTAAAATGAGCTAGAGAAGGAAATGGCAAACCACTCCAAGAAAACTCTGCCTAGAAAACCCCAAATGGGGTCAAAGAGAGTCAGACACAACTGAAACGACTGAACAGTTCCCAACATCGGGGAGGAGAAATAGGTATTAGCCGCCGTAGCTGCATACAGATGGCAGTGTTACAGGGGAGGTAGGTGGTTTCAGAAAAGTCTTGAGTCCTATTGTCCTACACTTCTCCTCCCTTTCACAACCCAAAGTGACCACCCAAACTCCTCCCTTCGACCTCCTCTCCAATATGGCCTCTGACCTTACCAGTCAACTCAAACTGTTCTTTCTAACAAGAATCTCTCTTAGTTGTTCAATCCAAGAGCCTTTTTTCAGTCTTCATATTTCTGGCCTCTCTGCAGCTGTTTAAAGTCACTACTGATCACATGCACAAAAATATTTACAGCAGTTCTTTTTGTGGTGGCAAAGAATTGAAAATTGAAGGGATGCCCATCAATTGGGAAATGGCTGAACAAGTTGTGGTATATGAATGTAACAGAATACTATTGTGCTATGAGAAATAATGAGCAGGTGCACTTCAGAAAAACCTGGAAAGACTTACATGAACTGATAAAGAGCGAAATGAGCAGAACCAGGAGAACATTGTACACAGTAACAGCCCCATTACGGGATGACTGACTTTGATAGACTTGGCTCTTCACAGCAACGCAAGAATCTAACACAACTCCAAAAGATTCATGATGGAAACTGCTATCCACACCCAGAGAGAGAAATATGGCATCTGAAGGCAGATGGAAGCATACTATTTGCTCTCCTTTGCCTTTGTTGTTTTGTTTTATTGCTTCATTCTCATGGTTCCTCCCATTAATTCTAATTGTTCTTTACATCGTGACTAATGGGAAAATATGCTTAAAATGAACGTACATGTAGAGTCTATATCAGATTGTACGCCATCTCAGGGTGGGAGGGAAGAAGTGGGAGGGGGGAAAAATTTAAAACTCAAAATCTTACGAAAGTGAATGTTGAAAAAATTTTTAAATAATAATAAAGTCACTACTGATGCTCCCCAGCCCTGGGATGCTCTCTCCTCCCTCAGTTTCCCTGACATTACTCCTGCTTCTCCTCCTCCTGACCACTCCTACTCTCTAAAGTACCTTGATGAACCATCTATCTCCATCCCACTCGCTAAGTGGGTGTCCTGAAAGGCTACATATGTCTTGGCGCCTCATCCCTTCCTTCTACCCCTTATCTCTTCGTGAGCTCATCAGATCCCGGGGGTTCAGTTGTCTCCCTATACATGAAGTGGGCTGCATGTGGACACAGAAGACCTGCCACTGACTACAGGGATAATTTGGAGGCAAGTCATTTAATTTATTTGAAACTCAATTGTCTGTATCTATGAAATAAAAGGATTGGATTAGATGATGGCTTACAAGTTCCCTTACAACTCTAATTACGCAATCCTATGACCCCCCCCAGATCCATATATCCAGCCCTGATCTCCCTCTGGACCTCCACACCTGTATCTGCAATGAGATGTCAGAGGCATGGCAATCTCATCTCATTCTGACCCTTGATGTTTTCTGTTTTATCTTTGTATCTCCCGGTGCTTAGCATAGTGCTCTGCACACAACAGATGCTTACTAAATGCTAAATAGAAAGATCTATATTCTTAGGGGAAATAATGAAAAAAGGAGGAATTAAGGGGAGGAATATCATTTCTCTCCTCAAATTATGACACAAAGCAGCAATCATAATGAGCTTTGTATTACTGTTAAAAAATTTTAAGGATATAAGTAGAAATAAGAAAGAATCAGAAACAACTGAACTCAATAACCCAGTGTTCTATAAACACAAGGACATAAATTAGTTGAGGAAAAACTCCCTATTTAACAAGAAAACTAGAAAGCAGTTTGGTAAAAATTAGGTTTAGGACATCTTACAAAACACTACAGCAAACTCAAAATGCCTATGCAACATGAATAAGAAAGGTCATGCTATGAAAAAACTAAGGAAGAACCAGATCATGTGCCATTCATGGCTATTCTTAACCAAATGGGATAGAGATAATCACAAAAAAATAAAATAGATGATTTTGATGACTCAAAATTGAAAAGCTTTTGCATGAAAAAAAAATCAACACAGCAAGAACAAACTGTTGATAGAGAGGGAAAAACAAAACAAAACAAAACAAAAACGTTTGCATTAAGTATCTCTGCCAAGGGCTTGCCATCCAAAATATATAAGGAACCAATACAAATATGTATAAGACCAGGTAGAGTCACTCTCCAAAGCATAAATGGTCAAAAGATATAAACAAACAGTTCCCAAAAGAATTACAAGCTCTAAAAAGCATATGATAGATTGCTCCAAATAAGTAATGAGAAATGCATACTAGAACAGTTCTGATGTTTTATTTCATATCCAGCATATTAGCAAAGATGACAAAAATGAGAATTGTCAATGTTGGAGGGGGTGTGGTAAGAAGGCATACTAATACACTATTAGTGGAGCTAAGAATTGGTCCAACCATTGCAGAAAACGACTTGGAATTATGCCAAAGAGTGTGACTCAAATATCCATACCCTTTGACTCAGAGAAGCCTCTGTTAGGTGTACACCTCAAGGAGGTCAAAGACAGAAAGGTACTACATATTCCAAAATATTTATAGTAGCACTTTTGTATTAGGGAAGAACTAAAAATTGAATGGAGGAATGATTGAGAAATGTCTAAATACACTGCAGCACATTAAAGTGATGGCAATTGGGAAGAATGCAGAGAGCCATGTAAACTTCTATGAACTGGTGCAAAGTGAAGCAAGCAGAACCAGGAAAAATAATGCACATGATAACAACATGAAAGAAAAGAACACAAAAAATGAAAATGAATACTTTGAAGCTGTAATAATCAAACCTGACCTTAAAGAAAAAAGGAGACACTGTATCTCCCTTCTTTCTGTGTGGAGGTGGGTTATCAAGGATAAGGAATAATGCATATAATTTCAGACTTATTGATTGTTTCTGTTTGCTGGGCTGCTTTTTTCCCTTTTTTATTTATTTTTTTAATTTTTATTATTTTATTTATTTATTCTCCTTCTTATTCTTTGTTACAGAGATGATTACCTGGATTGGGAAGGGGGAAGAGAAATATTTGAAAATTAAGGTGACATAAAAGAAAAAAAAGAGTTGTACTAAAATAAAGATTTGTTGGGAGTATATTAGAGTGAAAGATATTAGATGATCCACAGGGGTAAACTACTTCACACCTCATGCTAGTGTTTGAGCATTTCTGTCCTCTTACCCCAAAAATTGATGATGCCTCTCCTGCCTCCTGCCCTAGGTGCAAAATTTCCAGAATGTGGCTTCGCCTAGACCTAAGATTCTGATCTTCCCATTACTTGACTAACTTTCATTTCCTCCTAGCTACTCTTTAACTAAGATCATGAAAATAAGTCTGATAAAAAATTACTAAATATTTACACTTTTGATCAATGCTCTAAAACATTATTTCAGTAATTTATGAATAAAGTTTCCCTTTGAGAAGACACTAATAGTACTATCTAAATATAAATAAGAACTGAACTGTTCAAAACTCAATTCCTTCAGCCAAGTTTGATTAGTTCTACCTAACAATAATCAGTGCACTAATTTTAGCACTATACCAAATTAACCTGTATGTCCTCTGCTACATTCCTAGTCTGGTGCAGCTGTGGCCTGGAAGAGATGCTGAATTCTCAAAGGCTAGGCCAAGCTCTATCAAGTCCAAGCAAACCAGAAAGGCTTTGAGGACAGCTCAGTTGGCAGACTGTCTATCAGTTGTCTGAAGACCAACCTGTCTACGTATGGAAAAGTTCATCATCGGGTAAATCAAAGGACGTGATTTTTTCAACCACAGCACTTCTCAAAGACTATCACCAAAGAGTTGCAAATTGCAACACTAAAAGGAATTCCTGCACAAATAAAATTTGTTGAAGCATCAAAGAAGAAATTTACATTTATTGTTTTACATATAGTCTTTTTCATTTCTCAATATTGTATAAGTAACTAAATCATAAGTTTCTCCAGATTAGAGACCTTGACTCCAATTTCTCTGGAACTCTTTAAGATTATTTAAAAGATTATTGTAAACTCAGGGGCACTTAAACCAGTTGAACCTTCAAATGGCTAAACAATACTACCTTTCAAGTTTATTAGGATGATGAACTTTAATTTTCACTGATTTCATGAAATATTTCAATGTGTATGACATTTTAAAAGGAATTTCTGAAATTGAAGTTCTTCCCTACAAGACAGAAACACCATTTAGCTGATGCCCATCATATTAATGAGACCCTTTTCACTTTCTTAAAGACTCTATTTCAACAATATTGAGAATTCCAGATTATCAAATAGCTTATTATCCTGCGTGATGTTTTTTCTGGTCCTCCGTTTCTTCTTCCACCTGCCACAAGATATTTGGCCATTCAACTACTCAGTCTTTCCTCTCAAAGCTACAAGGAGGAGGGGCGGAGCCAAGATGGTGGAAGGAAAGCAGTGACTTGCTTGAGCTCTCCCCCAAACCTCTCCAAATACCTGTTAAAAAAAATGGCTCTAAACAAATTCTAAAGCAGCAGAACCCACAAAAAGACAGAGTGAAACAAATTTCCAGCCCAAGACAACCTGGATGGTTGATCAGAAAGGCATATCACGCTGGGCGGGGAGAGGAGCGTAGTTCAGCGTGGGCGCACAGGCCGCAACGACCCTGGAGCAGGTCTCAGAGGGCTGATTCACAGGCCAGACCTCTCAACCCAACCCAAAGACAACTTGGAAGATCAGTGGGAAAAGTCTGTGACTTCAACTGTACTGATAATAAAATTCTCTTTCAAATTAAAAAAAAAAAAAAGCTAGAAGGAGGTAAAGCTTCATTAAATTTCACAAGTATTTAGCAGCAATGGCAAAATTTTTGATGGGAATGGAAACTGAAACTAATAACTAAAACCCGATGGTTAAATTCCATTAATGATTACAAACAGATGCTCCCTGTCTACGGCACTTCTGAATGTCCACAAGCAGCATCCAAGCTTCTGTGCTGATCTGATATTCACATGGACGATGTACATATTTCCTCCAAGAATACAGGAGTAGCTCACCCATGCTCGTCCATTCAGTGTGGCTCTTACTCATATACTCTAGTAAGTGTACCACAGACATCCACCCAATGTCCTGGGAGCTTTCCTCACTTTCTTCTAATATCATGTGAACAGCCATCAATTAAAGCCATCTATAGTCATATGAAAAAATGCTCTAAATCACTACTGATTAGAGAAATGCAAACCAAAACAACTCTGAGGTACCATATCACACCTATCAGATTGGCCAACATGACAAAACAGGAAAATGATAATTGTTGGAGAAGATGTAGGAAAATTGGAACACTAATACATTGTTGGTGGAGTACTGAAATGATCCAACCATTTTGGAGAGCAATTTGGAACTATGCCCAAAGGTATATAAAAATGTGCATACCCTTTGACCCAGCAATAGCACTTCTAGGGCTATATCCCAAAGAGATCATACAAATGGGAAAAGGATCCACAAGTACCAAAATATTCATAGCAGCTCTTTTCGTGGTGGCAAAGAACTGGAAATTGAGAGGATGCCCATCAAGTGGGGAATGGCTGGGCAAGTTGTGGTATATGAATGTGATAGAATACTATTGTGCTATAAGAAATGATGAACAGGCTGACTTCAGAAAAACCTGGAAAGACTTGTATGGTCTGATGCTGAGTGAAGTGAGCAGAATCAAGAGAACATTGTACACAATAACAGCCACGTTGTGTGATGACTAATATTGATAAACTTAACCCTTCCTGGCAATACAAGGATCTAAGAGGTCTTGTGATGGAAAACGCTATCCACATCCAAAGAAAGAACTATGGAAATTGAATTGCTATTTTTTTTTTCTCTTCTGTTGAGTTTTGTTTCCTCTTTCTGTTGGTTCCTCCTACTGGTTTTAATTTTTACTTACAACATCACTAATGTGAAAATATGTTTAATATGAATGTAAATGTATAGCCTATATCAGATTACATGCCATCTTGGGGAGGGTGGTGGGGAGGAAGGGGGAGAAAAATTTTAAACTCAAAAGCATATGGAAGTGATTATTGATAAATTAAAATCAATTAATAAAAAAATTTTTTAAAATTTAAAAAAAGAACAGCCATCAATGGAGTATATGGACAGGCCAGATCTTATTCCTGGTTCTGGCCCTGGCCATCAGTCCATCTTTTTTTTTCCACTCATTCATTTGATGATAAACCTCATGGCATTTCTCCTTCATAATTCCTCGGTTGTAACGCATAGCTGTCTATCATACACAACAATGCCTCTCCATTACCCTCTGAGTGAACTTCAATTTCAAATCTTCAGAGACCACAGTGTTCCATGTCTTACCACCAGATGACTAGCAATATTCAAAAGTTGGGCCTTTGTTTCAGGAAAAGCTTAGGGTCATTAAAGCAACTTTATAATTTCCCAAAGGCCATTGAGCACAGTTTACCTGGTCAATTCTAAGCCCAAATTATTATATACTAACAGATAATATCTATAGGTCACCCAATCAACTCTAAGTTACCATGTGGACAAAAGGCAGCATTGGTCCACTTAGAGAGTCAGGCCGACCTCTTCAGTTTTCTGAAGGATTTCATCACCCAGAGGAAAGCCGTCCTTGCCTTAGACTTGGTACTGGAGCTTCTCTAAGACAACAGCATTTGATGAGTCCATATTTCCCTGTTTTATACCCTCTTTGATATTAAGGATCAGAGCACTATTGAATAAGGTTATATTCCATTATAGCTTCCAAAAAATCCTATATAGTTTTGACATATGCATAGGCTTCTAAAACATTACTATGAAAAGTCAGACATGATTTCAAGTTAACTACTTATATGGTTTCTTAAACAGAAACTCTGGATGGCACAGCACCAAGTGTACTGATGTGGGATCTAGAACAACATGATCTGAAGTCCTACATACGGCACTTACTGGTTGTGTTACCTTGGGAAAATCACTTGACCTCTCTGACCCTCAGTTTCTTCCTCTGTAAAGCTGAAAAATACTTTCAAATGATAATACTTTCATAAGGATAGTTCAACTCACCACTGCTGTGAGACCTCCCAGATCTTAAAACCTTTACCTACATGTATTATCTCCCTATGTGTATTATTGTGTAACATATATATATACATATATATTCCCTACATGTATTATTACATCTATTATTATGTGTATTAGCACTCAAGATCCTTGAAGGCAAAGATGCTTTTGCTTTTGTATTTTTATCCCCAGCATTTAGTACAGTGCCTGAAAGACAGCTGATCAATAAACACTTATTAAGTGCCTAGATTGTGCTAAACACTGGCACAAACTAATCATTAATGAATACTTTTTCATTCATTCATTCAATATCTATCCCTCAAGACTGTTATGAGGAGGGTACTTTTTAAAGCACTATTTAAATGAGAATTATTATTATTATTATTAAACAAATGAATCTCCTCTTAACCCACTGAGATTTATGTCACAACTTCTCATTTTTACAATGAATTAATTCTACACTCCTGAAAGCCCAACTGGCAAGGGGAGAGGGTGGTGGAATTAAAAACAACTATAAGTAGTCTGCTGTTTCCAAACAGAAAAACAAGAAAAAAGACAAAGTATAGAGAGCCTATCTTCCTATTATGAAGAACAGAACCTAAAATGTTCTACAATTATGATCAAGAAGCTCCAGAGTAACACAGCTCTTTCATTAACCCAGCTGCAAATCATTTGTTTTGACATAAGAAGAACTGAGTGAGAAAAAAATAAACCAGAATCCTCAAGTGAAGACAACTAATTCTGCCTTCCACGCTATAAAAGAAGCAACCATTATGTCATGTGACATAATTTCCTGAAAGCATAGATAATACAAAAAATGGCATTACAGTGAAAACTTGGCTACACAGAAATATCCTCCAGTATCCAGAATGGCTGTGAACCTAAAAGTATAAAAATAAAAAGTTGTCTTCATGGACAAAGAAATAATCTTTGGACAGAAATAAAAATGATCAAATAGAACCAAAGACATGTCCATGATTATGCCTGATATATTATGACTGGTCAGCTTCAATTCAATTCAACTGAACCATCATTTATTATTATTAAGAGCCTGCTATATGCAAAACACTGTGCTATGAATTGAGCATATAAAAACAAAAAAAGAGTCTCTGACCTCAAGAAACTTATATTCTACTATTATGGGGGAGGAGGAAGAGGAGGAGAAGGGGAAGGGAAGGAAGGAAAGAAGAAGGAAAACAGAGTTACATTTAAACAATTAAGTCCATGAAAGCCCAGCTTTTTGCTGGGAAAGCCAAGTGACAGGAAACAGAAGAGAGTAGAAGGAAGAGCCATGGAGAGCAGCAGAGTGAGCTACATGGGATCCAGCGGAGATGAGAAACAGTAATGAGCTTGTGAGAAACAAGGACAGGGAGCAAAAAGAAAGTCACTGAGGAAACACAGAATAAAACACCACCACTCCTGCAGGAAAGGCAAAGGGAAAAGGGGAAGAGAGGTGGCTCCAGAGTCCATAAGGAGACTGAGCTATCACACTGAAGGTGTGCTAACTGCCGTTTGGCAATTACTCTATCAATTAATTACTGTCTAGTACTGTAGCATGCGAGAACCGAAAGAGACAATATTTGTCAGGCACCCTAAGCACCAAGCCTGGCACACAGTGGGCACTATATAAGTGTCTTCTCTTCTTCTTCCTCCCCTTTCCCCTTCTCCAGAATCCACCCAATACTCTAATATACCTTGCTAGCTGTTCACAAAATTAAATAAAGGAATATTTATTGGAGGGAAAAGTAACCTTGACATGTAATTTTTTAAAATTATAAAACCGATTTTCAATATCTTACTCAATATTATCATCCTAATAGAGGTTCCTCTTATGCCAATATCACATTCATCACTTTCAGAGACACAATGAACTTGGGACAAAACTGGAAAGATGTTCATTTATAATTCTACAGTAACATACTTGGGTCTGATGTGACAGCAAGTCCTTTTGCATAACTAGGAAGGATGCTGGAGCTGGAGACAAGAAGACCTGGGTTCGAGTTCAGCTATTACACTTACTAACTTTGTGACCTTGAAAAAACCACTTGACCCATTCCTCAACTTCCTCATCTATAAACTCAGGATGATCTCACAGGCTGAGTGAGGCTCAAATAAAATACTATTTGAAAACGACTTTGCAGCTTCAAAGAGCTATTCAGATGTCAGCAATTACTACTATTATCCACCTCCAGTTCCCATCATCTTTTCTACTTTTTTTGTTTTTTAATGTGACGAGGGTTTTCCTCCATATGCAGCATGGGATATCATTGTTTGGCTTGAAGGGAAGGGGAACAGACATCTCTGCTCTCCTTCCTCCCCCCTTCTCCAAGGGAGGCTTTCGTCCCTGCCAGGAGGGGAAGTAAGAGGTCAGGGCCAGCATCTTGACCACTCTGCTCTCCTCAGAGAGGGAGAGTACCAGGTCAGAATTGTATCTACCTGCTCCCTTAAATATGGTTAGTATGGAAGATGTGATTTTCAGGTTCAATCTAACTTCTGATTGGTGATTCATTAACTGGGGAGAAGCAGGACCCCAAGCTCTACATCCAAGGCTTGCCTCCCTTCCCAACAAATACTGGCTCTGAAGAGGGTTTCATCAGTTTCGGAAGCCGAGATCTTTGTCCTTTTTCCCTTTGCCCCTTTTCCCAAAAAGGAATTTGGCTCCCATTTGTTGAAAGCCTTTCAATTTTTAGATTCCCCTTACCTCCATTCCAAAGCCTTGGCCTCGCCTTTTGATATGCATCTTTCCTCCCTGGCCCTAAAAAGAACCTGGCTTCAGTTTGTCTCTGGTCCTAGAAAAACCTTAAAGTTTTAGAACCTGACTTTATATCCCTTTGAAAGCAAACTTCCCCCTTCCAGTTCCCTTCATTATCTATTCTCATTGTTTATTCAAATCTCTCAGACCTTCCAAATGGAAATTCTCACCTGGACCCTTTTTCCCAACCACCTCCCCCCTTCAACTGGCCTTGTATTGTGGCTATACCCAATCTCCCTTCCATTGTTTTGCCTTCCTATGACCCCTGGCCATTTCCCACCCTTAATCCTAGCTAGGCGCCACAAGGTCCAGGACCCAGGAATTCTGTTCACCCCAGCTTACTAGCCATTCCCATCCAGATCTCCCTAGGCCCTTCCTCCCGTCACCCCAAACTACTTGACCACTCCTAGATCCCTTCCACAGTTTTTTACTGTATTTAAGATCCACCTTTGCCCCCATTCTGACGCTGAGAATCTCACGCCCAAAAGGCTGAGACTGTCTCATGCCCACTCGTCCTTACGGGCATTACTGATGTTTGGGTTTCTTGGGAGTCTGGCCTATATGCTTTATCTTTAATAAACTACTTCTCTGGCTGGAAGAAGATTTGGGTTGAATTCATTCAGGCAGACCCGGCGCTGCGATCTCAGGGTACCTATGTGCATCTAGGAGCACCCCAAAACCTCTACTGTTCAGTTCCACTAAGAACATACAAAGCAATTCTCAAAGAAACCCACTTATCCAAATCCATAGCAAAAAAAACAAACAAACAAACCAAAACAAAACCAAACCAGAAATCAGATTAAGTATACCTCTATCTTCTCTCTCAAAGCAGAAGGACCCCAAGCAACTACAAAACCTGAAGAAACTGGAAGAGGTTCAAAGTGACTGAGCATCTCTCTATTCTACCCTCCCCAGGTGTGGGCCATTGATCTCCACAAATGAGACATCTCATACCAATGGGCTTTAAGACTCAGGTTACATTCTAAATAAGCCAATATCAAGCAATGCTCCCACATGTACCAAAAACCTTAATTGAAAGATTCCCTTGCAGAAGGTAACTAGTATTGGTCTCCATACTTCCCAAAACTTAGAAGGTAAATTAGGGCTACAGATAAAAGGACTGCTCAAGATTTAGATCTCTTCAGCTCTTCTGGTGGTAATAGCTTGACATCACTCAATGCCTAGGATGGCAGAGAGGGTGGTGCAGAGGTATTGCCTAATAGGTAGGACATTTTAATGGAAAAGTACTTTACCTTTGTCTTTTAAAAAGGGGAAAACAGCTTAGAAAATGGCTTTAGGTTTTAAATCCCCGCCCCCCCCCCATGCTTTGGTTTACTTAATTTCAGTCTGACAAGGTATAAATATGTAAACCTAAAATCAAATAATGTTTCAATTTTTCATATAACCATTTTTTAATTTAAAATAAGATTAAGTTCTCAAACTGATATTTTTATAAACCAAGCACCTCATACCATAAGAATGACTGGTGTGATTAACTACCTCATTAAAAGACTTAGCCACCTCAAGCAAATACAACTTGAGTTTATGCCTCTTCTATGGGAATAAAAGAACTGGTAAATATAGAATTGATTTATATTGGTGGTGTCAAACTCCAAAGAAAGGGATCTCTGCAGGGTATAGATTGACTTAGAAAACCACAAACTAACATTATCCATGGCATACTGTATCTTTATCTATTTTGCTTTACATGGCCCAATGACACTGTAATCTGGGGCAGTCACACTTGGAGGTTTTACAGGTTGCATAGGGCCAGTCTGACACCTCTGAATTCCATATCATTACTATATGAAAGTACAAGGAGTCAGATTAAAGCAATTTCAACAGTGATAACACTGATACATGAGTTAAATGGTCTGTTCAGAAAAGAACCAACTATCCAAACTTTTCAAAATGAAAGAACTATTTAATGACATTTAATGTTAATGAATATATTGTTTAACACCTTCTGAGACATCTGAAAGTGTGAAACTGCTTTATTTTAACAAGGCTAAAAATAAGAATATCTTTCAGGGTGGCTATAACCCATTACATTTGCAATAATTGTGCTTTTGTTATGTGCTTAGCACATCAGCTAATGTGACATTCAAAACGGTTTCAAGCGGTATTGCATAAAAATAGCTATGAAGACAAAAAAAAAACATTGCTGAATTGCTTTGTTAGCTGGCAGGCAATTTGATGTTTTTTATCCTCTATTTCCTTAATTCTGCTGCATCTCAGAGTAATGGAAGGTATTTAAATTGCAAGTAGTTTTTACTTAGATGCCCCAGAAGACAAATACATGTAAATTTTTTTTTTAAGGGAGGAGGGATCTGGAACTGAAATTTCATCATCTGGACAGCTTATGTGGAAACGACTTCCACCAATGTAGAGCATGAATTTCTCTGAAATCTCTGATCTTAGAGAGTTCCCTGGAGGGCACTGAGAGAAAAAATGACTTGTCCAGAGTCACACAGACAGCATGTGTCAGAGGTGGGTCTTCATGAGTCCACCACTGGCCATCTACACACTACATCATGCTGCCTCTCAAATATAAATTAGTAAGGATAAATGATCTCCAATTTCAATATATTTTTATAATTACCTTATCTTATTATCAAAAAATAGCTCTGTGACTTTATCAGTTCTAAACTGAAGAAAAAAAAAAAAGAACAGAAACTTGGGACTGGACCCTCACCCTTTAGCCCTGGGGCTAAATGAAGTCAACAGAGCCACTGTTACTGAAAGGGCTGTGTCACCCTCTCCCTTAGGACTCCATTTACCATCCCGCCTCAGCACAGTGTTTGGGGCATGGCAACCACTGAATACATGGGTTTTCATTCATTCACATAAATCCCATCTTCTCCTAAAGGCTGCCCTCATAGTCACTCTCTCTTTATCATCTTCAATCTTTCCCCATCTCGTGGCTCATCCCCTTCTTCCTATAAACACAGCCAAGCTTCCTTCCGATCCTTAAAAAACTCTCACTTGAGCCCTGCAGCTCTCATCCTACGGTCCCCTCCCTTTCACAGACACCCATAAAAGGTTGTCTGTTCCCTTGGCCTCCACGTGCTCTCCTCTCCCTCGTTTCTTTGCCCTTTTCTGATGTTCTGTCCCATTACTTTACTAAAACCAACACCTCCAAAGTTACAATCCTCTCTTAGCTGATGGGCTTTTCTCAGTCTTTATCTTTCATCACCTCTTTGTTGCATCTGATGCTGCCGACTCCCCTCTCCTCCTGGATTTTCTTTCCTTTCTAAGAGTTATCTGGTAAGGCAATGGTGCCTACTCTGTGTCAGGCACCACAGTAAGTGGTTTTACAAATATTATCTCATTTAATCTATGATGATAATGAAACCTTTGGGAGCTAATGAAGGTTAATGAGAGAATGTATGGAGAGAAATCCCTGGAAACTAATGAAGTTAATGGATACTCCATATGGATACTCTATTGAGAGAAGACAGCCCAGGACAGAGCCTTATGTACACACAGAATTAAGGCAACAGAATACCAATGATAAGGCATCAAAGGAGAAGACTAAGAAAAATTGATCATATAGGTAGGAGAAAAACTAAAAGAACCCAATGCCACAAAAGTCTAGAGATGAGGAAGTGAGGCAAAGAGGAGTTAAATGACTTGCCCAGGATCACACAGCTCTAGTGAGTGTCTGAGGCTGGACGTGAACTCAGATTTTCCTGACTCTAAGCTCAGTGCTCTATCCATTGTACCACCTAGTGTCTGATAAACCCAAAGATCCAAGCCTTTGGGGTAAGAACTAACTATTTGACAAAAATTGTTGGGAAAACTGGAAGGCAGTTTGGCAGAACCTAGGCATGAACCAACTGAATCTCATATCGTATACAAAGATAAGGTCAAAATAGATAAATGATTTAGATATAAAGGATGAAATCATAAATAAAATACGGGAGCAGAGAAAAATGTAATGGTCAGATCTATGGATAATATTTTATGACCAAACAAGAGACAGAGAGGATCATGAGAAGTAAAATGGACAATTTCAATTACATGAAATTAAAAAGGGTTTGCACAAACAAAACTAATGTAGCCAAAATTAAAAGGAAAACAAGAAAATGGGGGGGGGGGGATTTTACAGCAAGTTGCTCTGATAAAGGCCTCATTTCTCAAATATTTAGGGAACTAAGCCAAATTTCCAACACTATCAGTCATCCCCAAATTGATAAATGGTCAAAGGACATGAATAGGCAGTTTTCAGAAGAAGAAATCATGGCTATCAAAAGTTGCATGAAAAAAATGTTCTAAATCACTGTTGATTAGAGAAATGCAAATCTAAACTCTGAGGTACCATCTCATACCTATCAGATTGGCTAACATCTTAGAAAAGGAAAATGACAAATACTGGAAAAGATGTGGAAAAACTAGGACATTAATACACTGCTGGTGAAGTTGTAAACCAATCCAACCATTCTGGAGAACAATTTGGAACTACATCCAAAGTGCTACAAACTGTGTGTACCCTCTGACCTAGCAATACCACTATTAGGTCTGTATTCCAAAGAAATCAAAGAGAAACGGACCTATTTGTACAAAAATATTTATAGCAGCTCTTTTCATGGCGGCAAAGAATTGGGAACCAAGGGGATGCCCATCAATTGAGGCATGGCTGAACAAGTTGCGTTATATGATTGTGATGGAATACTGTTGTGCTGGGGCAGGTAGGTGGTGCAGTGGATAGAGCTCCAGACTTGGAGTCAGGAGGACCTGAGTTCAAATCTGACTTCAGACACTTGAAACTTACTAGCTGTGTGACCCTGGGCAAGTCTCTTAACCCCGACTGCCTCACCAAAAAGAAAAAAGAAAAAAAAAAAAAAGGAATACTGTTGTGCTGTAAGAAATGATGAGCAGGTTTCAGAAAAATCTGGGGACTGATATGAACTGATGCAAAGTGAAGTGAGCAGAATCAAGAGAACATTGTATACATTGTATAACGACAGCAATATTGCAATGATGTGAAAGACTTAGCTACTCCGATCATGACAATGATCCAAGACAATTCCAAAGGATCCATGACGAAAAATGCTCTCCACCTCCAGAGAGAGAACTGATGAACTCAGTACAGATTAAAGCATACTTTGTTATTCTCTTTTTTTATTCTCTTTCTTGCTTTGTGTGTGTGTATGTATATGTGTGTGTTTTCTTTTACAACATGGCTAATATGGATATATGTTTTTCATGACTTCACATGTATACTTAAGATCATACTGCTTGCCTTCTCAGGGGATGGGGAAAGGGTAGGAGGGAGGGAGAAAATTTTTAACTCAAAATTTTAAAAAATTTTAAAAATTTTACATCTCTTTGTGAAATAGTTAATGAAATAAATAAAAAATTAAAAAGACTAACTTTAGAAATCAGGACTCCTGTCATATTTCAGATTATTTTAACTGACTCACTCACTATTAAAAGATTATGCACCATTACTCAAAATTGTTATATTTTGCTTAATAAAAAACTACTTAGAGATCAGAAGCTGAAACGGTAATGGAATAAAAGTTCTTTCCAAACATAGCCAAAACATTTGTTGTGATTAAAATTAAGGTAAACTGAAGCACAAAGGTCTGAGCACACTTGATTTACTGGTGAGGCTAGCAATTACAAATAAATGGGGTCTCTCGACTCCTCAGTCAGTCAAAAGACCCCAAGGTAGGGCTCACCAGCCTCCCTGTGGTTTCGGGAAATACAAGAGAACAACAAACAGGAATCATCAAATAATATGACTGCTTACAAAGTCTGAAGTGTCACAGATGATGGGAAACAATATGACTGGATGGAAGTCAGGAACGCAGGACCAGCAACAATCCCTCCTGCCATCTTGTTGCTATGGAAATCTCATTGGTGGTGCATGGCTAACAATTCAGACTTTCTTGAAGGGCAGTCAGCCTTGCAGAAATAACAGACTTCCTGGTGCTCACCTGTATTTTACAAGACTTGTTAGGGAGATAAGAGTTCTCCCTTAATTGTACATGGGCAGTAAGATGCATAGAGACAATATATTCCTTTGAATTAAGATGATTTATGGGACAACTTAGCTCAGAGAGGAAAGCGGAACCTCTGAACTTAACTCAGAGATAAAGAAAAACGGCTTATGCAATTTTATAACATGTTGGGGGTGATACAGAAAAGAATCAATTACAAGAGGGAATCAGAATCAATTTGATTTTCTCACATCAATTCAGTAGTAAGAAAGTGCCAGACATGGTTACATACATGCCCTGAGCTTTTTCCTCCTCTCCCCAACTACATCTCTATTTCTAGCTAAAGTTCAAAGTGAATCTTTTCACTTGTGATGCTTTGCTTCAGTGTTTGAATGACCTCTGGTGGCTGCTGGAATCATCACTACAAATCAATTGGTAGGGTGTTAGAATTTAAGGATAACAAAAGAATGTCTTAAAAATTTACAATTAACATGTCAACATTATACCAAACAATAAAGTGAAGTTGGGAGGAAATTTAATTTATAGTATGAACCCTCATTAAACCAATATCCATTCAATCAAACTACGATAACTCAAAGTATCAGTTTCTTAACTGAATAAAGACTGTTGTTGTTGTTGTTTTTTAAGAGAAAAGATCACCTGAATAAGAGTTAATCAAAATTTCACTTAATTAACTTCAATTTAGCTAAAGTTTAATTTCATTTACACAATCACTCAAATTATACTGGTCAGGACCTCAGTTCTATGTTACTGCTCAATAAATGTTTCCTGAGAACCACTGTTGTTGTTTTTCAGTCTCATCCAATTTTGTTGTTGTTGTTGTTGTTGTTTTTGTGGTTAGGCAATGGGGTTAAGTGACTTGCCCAGGGTCACATAGCTAGTAAGTGTTATGTGTCTGAGGCCACATTGGAACTCAGGTCCTCCTGAATCCAGGGCTGGTGCTCTATCCACTGCGCCACCTAGCTGCCCCTCAGTCTCATCCAATTTAACACAACCCCACAGACAAAACTTGGCAAAGGCACTGGAGTGGTTTGCCATTTCCTTCTCCAGTATGTCCCCATTTTACAGATGAGGAACTGAGACAAGTAGGGGTTAAATGATTGTCCAGGGTCATACAGCTAGTAAGTGTCTGAGGCCACATTTGAACTCAGATCCTTAGCTCACTATAATTCACTGTTTCTTACCATAGGACAGCTACTACAAGAGAACTCTGTGTGCATGCAGTCAGTCCCCTGAGAATCACTCAAATGATAGTCTAAGCCCCTAAAATAACATTATAAACAACCTATTTTTTAAAAAAATTACTTCATAGAAAACAAAATATTACCAAACCAAAGGTATCAAAATCACCAACTATTGCCCTATAAGAGCTACATACTTAGTCTTCCAAAAGACATGTTCCATTTCGAGGTGTATCTGAGAGGGCATATATTAGAGACTAAGCTAGTTGATTAGACTTCTGGGGAACTAAAACAAACCAAATTCATTGTAAATGCAAAATCAATTATAGGCTAAAGGCTCCAGTCTAAAAAAAAACATTTGCCATCTCCTCCAAGTCTAACAGTGGAAGTTCCTAACCCTACCCCAATTAATACAATCACAGAAGGCACAGATTTTCTCAACTGAATCAATCAAAAGTATAAACTAGGTGCAAATAAGTCCTTAACAATTTGAGAGGAATAAATTGCTTTAATCATTGGACAAAAGCAAATGGCCCCAGACTAAAAAAAAAAGTCTTGCATCTGGCTGACAGTGTCAGAAACAGCTCTGGGCATTCAAAACAGCAAAGAATTTTAGTCCCTGGAGTGGCCATTTCAATGTTTCACTAAGCAAACCATCCGACTCTTTAGGGACTGTATCCTCCCAAGCTTTCACGTGAATGTAGGATCATGGAAGACACAAGTAGTTACTAAAAATGCCTCTCAGGGATATCAAGTGCCCAACCAAGGGGGAAATGATTCCACTTAAAGAATTCCCCCACCCAACTGGTAACCAACTTTTACAGAACAAACCAAAAATTCCATAGAGACAATTCTACTCATCCAAAATGAGCTTTACATATAATGTTGATCACTAGAGCTATCAGGTATCTTAAAAAAACACACACATCAGATGTTTTAGTAATCCGGGACCTCACCAAAATGGAACCACAACATCTTTGTATTTAGTATGCCTAACCACGTTTACATCGTTCAGAGTAATTTCATTCTTACCCTCTGTGCCCCAAAGCGTATGCCTGCAATACTAAGATAAACTTTAGTTGAACAAATGTAACAAATAATCAGCAAATGATGAAGTGCTTCATTATGGAGGACTGATTAAATCTAATCAGTGCCCTTGTTAAGGTAAGAAGAGTCATAAATTTCCCCTAGTAACTTGAGTTGCTTTTTTTTTCCCTCAAGGGGTAGAGGCTGTAAGCAAAATTGATTTACCATGATCCACCAATGGGAAAAGAAAGAAATTATCCTATTTGTTTTCTTACTTTTTGAACAAATTCATACATATTTATTGACCTATGTGCAAAACACAGTGCATTTTTAAAAAGAATCAGTTTTCAAAAACAGACTCCCTAAGAGTAGAATAGAATAGAAGCTCCCTAAGAGACAGAAACCTGTTTTACCTTGGGGTTTTAGTTTTTTGTTTTTTGTTTGTTTTATGTGTAGTGCTTAACACTCTACATGAGTGAACTATGATATAAAGGGAGAGGGACTAGATATGAGGAACTTCAAGATGATGAAACTCTGCCTTCCAATGTAAATTAGCACCTCCTCTGCAACTTCTAGTCTTAGAGTTGCCGGCATCACCGAGAGGGAGCACAAAGAGAGACCATGTCAGAGGCGTTTTTAAGACCAGGTCTCTATTCTTCAGATGCCACGCTGCCTCTCTTTTATACTTATCTGTTCTAGATAGAAACATATGCATAAAAACAAAAATGAGAGGTGGAAAACTCTCGCTTGTGTGCTCCACAATGATCAATTCTTCCTTCTCACAAAAGATTTAGACTCTTCATTTCATGATCCAATATAGTCATGAAGTGCTCATCTACAAAGGCACCATGCAACTGTCTCTGCTCTCCATGAAGACAGTCTGAAAAGGGGGAAAAACACATGCTTTGACAGATTAATAATTATTAATGCTACACGGGGAACCACATAATTCAATTTACCAATGGATCTGGGATCTCATCCATGGTTACATTTGTTCAACTAGTCAGCAAGTACTAGCTAAGTCACCTACTAAGAACAGAATGAAAGGAATATATTATCTCCAGGAAAAGTCAAACAAGAAATACAGTGGAACGGTTTTATTCATACCATCTGAAATGACTGGTTAGTCATTTCATCAATTAAGAAACATTTCTCTGTATCAGTACACAAAACAACTGGTTGCAATTAGACGATATGTTCAATACACATGATTCAATTAATTGGGTAAGTGACCACTCTCCTTGTATTACCATTATGAACCTAGCTAACAAAGAAATTTTTGATGATGGTTCTACTTCAAACATTTATTGTGAGGTAAAACACTACCTCCTTAAAGTAGAGTAATCAGTAAAAATTCAAATGAAAATCCCTTTGGATTTTCACTTAGGAATAAGTATCTTTGTTCTCACCAGTTTTTAATTATTTCTTTGTTAGCAAGGACCATAGTAGTGACATGAGAATAATTATTAACATGATCTTCATCATGGCAGACAAACCGTGTTACTCTTCTCTAACTTACTCTTAACAATGGTGGTAACTCCAACACAGATTCGTATGGGTCAAATTATTGGCTTATTAGTATTTCATTATAAACCCACTTTTCACAATAACGTGAAGAAAATCTAAGTAGAAGTTAATAAAAACTGTAAATTTCAGTTAGCTAATAAATCAATATGCTTATTAACCTTTCACAATATAAAAATTAGAAAAGAAAAATTACCTCAGTGACAGGCACATTTTCTTGCAGTTCAGTTGTATGGGATGCCAGCAATCCAATCACCCGGGCAACCTTGGCCCGTCTGTGAATTGACAGAGATTAGTTGGTCTCTGAAGAAAAAAAACTGAAAAGAAGCTTAAATATCTAAGAATTTATTAGTTGTACTGTATGAATATCAACCAGTAAGTAATATTCATTATGAATTGTATACAACAGCACTATGTGAGAGAGCCTCGAAGCATTTGTGTAACACCAATGGACAACATTTTGCCAATCTCGGTTATAAATGTTCTCTCCAGAATATGAATAACTGAAATAAAGGTAATAAAGGGGCTAGGGATCCTTAGCCTTCTATGCTGACTGTTAAGCCACTTGCCTCAATCATGTCTCCTCAAAACCAATCCAAAGAAAGGTTATAAGATCAAGTGGGGGAAAATGTACTAGTTCCAAAATCTTTAAGTTCTTTTAAGTTCTTGTTATCTTTGCAAACGAACGCTATAAAAACAGTATAATCCAATTTATCCACAAGCATTCATTTAGTGTCTCCTTCCTATGTACTAGGAGCTAGAAAGACAAAGACAGAAATGAATGCTTCTCCTCAGAGGGAGCTTACATTCAATCAGAGGCATGTCGATGAATAGGCATACATAAAATAAATACAAGTTTAATTTGTGGGAGGGAAAGTACTAGCAGCTGAACTGGTGAGGTTGGGGTGGGAGTGGGGAGGATAAGGCCTTCTGGTAGAAGGTAGTACTCAGAGCTAGAGGTGAGGACAGGTGAGTTTCAGGCACAAGTGAAAGGCACAGAGATAGGAAATTTTGGTCATTTTGGCTACACTGTGGAAGGATGGTGGGGGCCTCAACAGAAAGGGGGAGGGGCCTAGGGAAGAGGGGTGGATTTGCAGGGAAAGATAAGAAACACTGTTTTAGACAAGCTGGGGCCTGGGAGGTCTGAGAGGTCCAAAAGGCAGCTGGTGAAACAAGATTCAGACTCAGGAAGCAGAATGTCTAATAAGACAATATTTCATTTCATTTATTTCATTTTATTTATTGTTTTTTAGTTAGCATACTGAATGCATTCATAAAGTATTAAATGCTCAGAAAATGACTTTCAAAGTCATGTAATTGCTTCCTAACTTAGGGTTTTAGGTTTGAATAGTAAACACTGTAAGAAATACACACAAAATTAAGTAATCCACTCAACAAGTATTTACCAAGGCCCAGCACATGTTGTGAGAAACCATGACAATAATACTTTACATTCGCGTATCACTTCATAGCTTTCCAATCAGCTTCCCATATACTGTCTTACATGATTCTAAAAAAGCACCAAGTGATGCTCACAAGGAAAGTATTATTTAACTACATTTTTAACAAATGAGAAAATTGAGACTGAGAGGCAGTGAACTGCCCTAGTGTCTCACAAGTTTTTGTCTGCCATTACATAACGTTGAGTCTTATTAAATTCAGGGTCCACTAAAATCCTCAGATCTTTTTCAGATAAGTTGCTGTCTAACCATGTGTCCTCCATCTTATTCAAAGTCAATTTTTCAACCCAAGTGTAACATTTTATAACTGCCCCTACCTCATTCTACCACACATTGGGCCCACTCTCATGACCTTACTCCCACCTCAAACAGAGATTCCAGCTCCAGGGCTGGGGCTCCATCTCCCTACTGATGAATGAGTTCTTCCTAACTAGTACGGTCCCAACTCCCATCCTCATGTTGCTATCACTCTCCTTCCTGTGCCCCAAGAGTCCCTTGTAAGTCCCTCCTCTCCCCACCCCCTTCCCACTTCTAGCTTTGGGAACAGTAACCAAATTAGTTCCACCCTTCCTGGAAAGGACATGCCAATCAGCTGCCCAATAGCTCCACTCAAGATCCCTGTGACTTCCCAGTGGAACACATCCCTCCTTGGCCACTAATCTCTGTTATGTCTTGTCCTCCCTTATTAGAGTGTAGTCTTCTTGAGGGCAGCAACTCTTCTTTTGTATCTGTATTCTCAGTGTTAGCATAGTGCCTGGAACATCATAAAGGCTCATTCATCCTACATTAAATTTCATCTGAAACAGCTTTGAAGGAGAAAAATGGAAGGAAGGAAAATGGACAAGATTTGCAAAAACTGTCATAACAAACTGAGTCCCCACCACTTGGACTCTAATAGCAGAATTCCCGATGTGCTGACAAAGGAGGGAGCAATGATTCTAAGGAGAACAAAGAAAGGAAAAGCAATGAGATTAGACTCAACGTCTAAGAGAAGAGATCTATGCTGCAGGCCACACAACTGGGCGGGTGCTGAGGAAGAAGAGGAAGGTCCCAAAAGCAATGGAAAATTCCAGGATAAACTACAAGCTCTATCTCCCTTGAGAGTTTTCACATTACTGCCCCCTTCCTCCCTCTGTATTCCAGCCAAACTGGCCTCTTGGCTTTTCCCCAATTCTCATATCCTGCCACCTCTGTCCAGGCCTCTGCATAGACCTGTAATGATCCTGACCTCTGCCCGATGGAACCTAGCGCAAGCCCACCTCAGCTGTTAGATCCCTCCGCACCCTCCAAATTACTCTTATGTATTGTTTTACATACGGTACCTACTTATCTGAGTACAACCTTGGCATCCTTCCAGTAGAAGTAAGCTCCCTGAGGGCAAGGCCAGCTCAGTTTTTGCTTTTGTATCCCTAGAGCCTAGAGCAATGCCTTGTACATACTGATGCTTAATTACATGTACCGAAAGAATAAATAAGTGAACAAAGGACAGCTCCAGGAGGGGGATGGGGAGAAATCATACACTTTACAAAAGAAGCTAAGTTACTCTCAGGACTAAATTTTCATATTGAGAAAGGGCAATTTTAAACATTCTCCTTAAAAATACAAAGATGGTTCTAAGAGCTGGTGCAAATCCTAAAATGAAAGATGATTTTGTGGAAGCCTCTATGCCTCACACAACTAATACTTCTGGAATAAATTATAATAGTAAGCGACGACGGTTTGTTATAAATGTTTTAAAAGATCAAAGAGGACATGGCGCTCCCAGAGCTTAATGTGCTATGAATGTGCAGTCAATATAAAGTAACAGATGTGATAATATAGTGAGAAATAATACTTAAGAAAATGAAAATGTGACTTACATATCCCAATTTGGAGCTGCTCGGAGCTGCTGGATTAGCAATGGCAACTAGGATGAAAAGTCAGAAGAGACATTTTATAAAACAAGATGAAGAACACATGTGAACAGGGTCAAGTCTGACACTCAAGGATATCTCTACTTCCAGTTAAAACATGAACTTTTCCACAAAAAAAAATATGGGGACTTAAAGATATGTGAGTACATAATGGGGATAATATAAAAATAAAAAATTAAGAAGAAGAGAATTTCAGTTCCTTCTTATACATTAAAATTTTCTACCCACCAGAAAAACAACTGAAACAACAGTATCCTGAGAGTGAACAAACAGACATTCTTTTAGCCCAATACCCAAACTGATCTGACTGCAGTTCCCACAAGGATCTCTCAGCATAACCGGAAGAAGTTTTGGCTGAGCCACAATGCCACAAGTACGCCAACTGACAGGAGACAAACTAAGAATTATCATGCCCAAAACTACATAGGGCTTTAGAAAACAAAACTCTACCTGCACAAAGACTTAATAGTTGAGGTAAAAAATAGAAACCAAAAATTAACAAAGAAAATAACTGAATTCAGTAGTTTCAGGACAAAAGTTTAGCCCATAAAATCTTTTGCATTATTGCTTAATATTAACAAAGATTTTTTTGAAAAAAAGAAGCTTTTCTCACAACAACAACAAAAATCATAAAATATTTGGGAATTAACCTAACAAGGAATACACAGGAACTATAAGAGAACTACAGAACTATGACGACCAAGAGGGAAGAAGGCCTACATGACCGCAAGGACCTTCAGTGCTGATGGATAGGTTGAATTAATATTAGAAAAAAGACAAAACTTCCCAAGACATTTACACATTTAATATAATACCCATCAAAATACCATGTATAGAACTAAATACAAATCATAACAACCTTATCTGGAAAAACAATGGGCAGGAATTAAGGGTCATGTTAACAAGAAAAGCTGACAGATGGAGGGAGTTTGGCACCCCAAACTACAAAGAGGTTAATATCAAAGCTCTCTGGAATTAAAACAAAGAAGAGAAGTTGATCAATGGAACAGAATAGATATATCCGATGTCAGACCAAACCTGTTCAAAAGATTAATGTGTGACAAACCTTTAAAAAATTAACAACTAAGGAAAGGATCAGTATTCAATATGTACTTTGGCAAAGGTGGTTGATAATTTAATGGAAAAGGGAATGGACCCTCATGTTATGTCATACATTGACTGCAGAAGATTTCAGCTGAATGACAATCTTAAACATTAAAAAGAAAAGATAGAAGAAAAATCGAACGAAGTATTTATCTCAATGGTGGAAGGGATTCTTTGTTCACTTATTTTTATTTAATTTATTCTTTTTTTTCAATTTAACAAGGGGAAGTAATTGTTTCTAACAAAATGGCTATACTAGACTACACTAGAATAAAAAAGTAAAATATTAGAAAAAATGTAATTAAATGAAAAATATTTGCAGGAAACATAACTAAAAGATGACATCTCAAGTATATAAGGAACTATTGAAAAGTCCCAGTTATAACTCCCAGTCTACAATGCAAAAATGTCTAACAGACATGAAGATAGTTTTTAAGAGCAAACATAAATTTTAATAATCACTTGAAAAAATGCCCAACTTCACTAATAACCAGAGTCTTTAATTAAAATGTGAATTAAAATCACTTTGAGGGGAACAAACCAAGATGGAGGAGTAAAGGCAGGGACTCACCCGAGCTATCCCCAACTCCCCTCCAAACAACTTTAAAACAACACCTCAAAACAATTCCTGGGGCAGCGCAACCAACAAATAAACAGGATGAAACAATCTTCAGCCCAAGACCATTCAGCAAGTCTGTGGAACGGGGGTGAGAGGGGCGCACCACCTGGCACAGGTAGCACCCAGCAAGCCAGCGGCGAGCTTTGGGGGTGACTGAATCGACAGGGGCAGCTTCTGGAGCTCAACTCCACAGACCATAAGGGGGTCAAACAACTGGTCAGAAGGAGAGTGCAGGGGACCTTTGGCTGGAACGGGGTACAGGACTCTGCTACGCTGCCCATACACAGTTCTGGGTCACAGGCCCAGGGCAGGGAGGAGAACTAGCAGGAGCAGGGACCCTGGTCATAGTCACAGGGTGGGAAAAGAGTGTGGTCACTCACAGACTTTGGAGCATAGGTCAGGAGAGCACTGACCACACTGCTCCTTAGATTCATACCACCTATGATAAAAAATGCTATCCACCTCCAGAAAAAGAACGGATAGAATTTCAATGCAGATGGAAGCATATATTTTTTTACTTTCTTTGTTTTTCTTAGGGTTTTTTTGGTCTGTTTCCTTTGTAATGTGACTAATATGGAAATATGTTTTGCACGACTACACATGTGTAACCTATAGCAAATTGCTTGCCTTCTCAAAGAGGAAGGAGAGAAAGGAAAAAAGAGAATTTGGAACTCAATATTTTTAAAAATAGAATATTAAAATTGTTTTATATGTAACTGGAAAAAACAAAATATTTCAAAATTAATTAATTAAAGGGGGAAAAAAACAACTTTGAGGTACTAGCTTAAACCTATCACACTGGCAAAATCATTACAAGCAATGAAACTCAGTATCAGCTGGGTTGTGGAAAAACAGATGCACTCACTCATTGCTGATAGAATAGCAAATCTGTTCAATCTTTTTGTCCAGCCATCTGGCAGGACATAGTACAAGTTACAAAAATAGGCACGCTCTTCTACTCAATAATTACATCGTTAGCAATATATCTTGAGACTGTTATCCAAAGTGAAAAGACAAAAATACAAAAAAAAAACAAAAAACAAAAAACAAAAACAAAAACCCTAGCTATTCAAAGCTCTTGCGAGCAGCGTTATATGTTATTGCAAAAAACAAAAAACAAAACCGGAAGTAGCCTAAGTATCTAATAATAGGGTATGGTTTTGAAAAATCACAGAAATGTAATACAATAATGCAATTCAGATGAAAGAGATATGGGGAATAGATAAATCTGAAAATACCTTAAAAAGCACAACTAGAAGAAGGCAGTCTGTATTAAATACAATCACATGGAAAAAAAGTAAATGAGAATAAACAAACAAAGAATCCTGATGGTAACTTCGAGGAAGGAGCTGAAAGGGGGCTTTGATTCTTTATGCACTGAAACTGGTGCTGACAGGAGTGTTATATATGGAATATTGTACAGATGCATCTATGCATACATATGCACACAGTGAATAAACTCTGATGCTTCACTCTCTGACTGATGGTTTTTCATCAGTGACAGAATTTACACATTTTGACAGAATCCAAAGTCCTGTACTACCTTCCCTTTAGTTTCTAAAGTGGACTCTTATCGCTTGGCCCCTAATAGATGAACAGAGCACGTGGGCTGGGTGGCTATGGGGCTGGATCTCTCCCCTGCCCCGACCGCTTACCAACTGTGAGTGGATCAGCTTCGTGGCTACCTCCTTGTGGTTGGAGATGGTGCACAGGTAGTAAAGCAGATTGAGTTTGGCCCGCGAGGCTGCTGTGCTCTTCTCAGTGGTGTCCAGCTGGCAACAGACCTGTTGTAAAAACTCATGCCATTCTTGTTCCTTTAAAAATAGTAACTTCTCGGCTGGAAAAAAAAAAAAAAACAACCCAAGGCAAACAGCTGTTTTACAAGCGCACAACCTTCCATAACGAAAGGTGATTTCATAAAAGTGAGGGAGAGTGGCAGACTTCAGAACCTTTGCGTTTCACTTTCTTCCCTTTTCAGAGACATTCAGAGTAAAAGCTCAACAGACTTAACCGCATATTAGTGAGCAAAGATTAGCTGGAAATATTCAGTGGCAAACTGATAAATCATGTCGCTGATCAATCAAATTTTTCATATTACTGATAAATCAGTAACTACTACAAAAGTAAAAGTAGTCTGAGCCTCACACGGTCACAGCCCAAAAATAAAAGTGTGGAGCACTCCAACATCATAACTATGTGCAGGCTCACTTAACCTCTCTCAGCCTCGGTTTCCCAATCTGTAAAATGAAGATAACACAGATTGTTGAGAGGATCCAATAAGAGAATATAAATAAAGTTCTTTACAAACTTTAAAGAGATCTATATAAACATGAGTTATTCATACTATTATTTTAATTCTCTTTAAATGCCTCATCATGTTTTTACTTACGGATCTCCCATTCACTTCATCTGAACTTTATACATAAAAGGGAAAGGTAGATGTCTAAAGGACATTATCCTAGGTGGTGCAGCAGATAAAGCACTGGACCTGGAGTCAAGAAGACTTAAGTTCAAATTCATACACCCAGGAAACTGAGGCAGACAGAGATTATGTGACTTGCCCAGGGTCACATAACTAGCAATGATTGTGTGATTATATTATAATTACATAATAATTATTATTATCCTAAAACCTAATAATGATTATTATTATCCTTAAACCTAAAATAACTCTGGACACTAAGTAAAAAAAAAAAATCACATTCATGGCAGAACAGTTTACAGTCTGAAAGAGTAAATATTCATTGGTGACACAACCAAACTTGAAATAATGACCTAGGAAATAGCTAAGAACAAAACACATCTCATTCATTCAAGAGCAATGCTAAAATTTTTTCTTTTATTTTTTCCCTTCCATTAAGAAACTCTCACTGAAAGAAAATTACAGAACAATTAAAGAGCGTATCATCATCCGTAATACATCTAAATTGCAAGTGCTCTTCAATGCGGATTTTTCCGATCTGAGCACAGTGCCTGGCATACAGTTTTTGTTGCTGTTGTTTGTCGTATATTTTCAAAGCCAATGACATCACAAGATGATGTCTTGACTCGTGTGTGAATTGGATTTAAGTGAGGCTGAGTTGCACAAAATCGTCAGCCTCCCTCTCTATTCCAGAGTCATCAAAGTCCAGTGACAAAACAAAAGTCAGTGGCCTGGGACGCAGTGGACGACCTCAGCAACTTCCACGTCTGACTAAGCTCTAAATGCTCCACGGCACCTGTTTCAGCCATCTTCGTGGCTGGTAGTACAAACTGTTCTCATCCACCCATTCCACCAAGAGAAGTCTTTACATGCTTGGGGCAGACATACCCCTAATTCACTGATGGGTTTGTGGCCTGTTGTTTACCTCAGCCTGTTTTAGCCCATCTTCTGAGACAGTTTACGAAGGTGTGTGGCCACCGTGTATGCTACAGCTTCTTGGAGCCACAGGTAAAAGTCAGGTGAATCAGGTGGACACCAAAGGAGGATGAGCAGCCCTGAAAAGGGCTCAGCTGGGCCTCACACCAAAGGTGCTGGTCCTCCTTGAACAACCCATACACATCTGGTACACAGTAGGTACTTAATATTGACTTGTTGACTTTTTTTAAGAAGGAAAGTGAAGTGTGCTTAGAAAGTCATCAGGAGCAGCAAAAAGAGATTAGGAGCCCAGTAGCATTATTATATGAGTACAGGATGATGAAGAATGCTATCTACCTCCTGATAGAGAAGTGATGGATTACACAGGCAGAATGAGATGCATGGTTGTACGCAGCCAATATGGGGATCTGTTTTGCTTGACTATAAATATTTATTGTTTGGTTTTTCTTTTTTCCCATTGGCAAGAATGAGAGGAGGAAAAGATAAATTCTTGATCGTTTAAAAAAAACAAAGTTATTAAATTATTTAAATTATTAAAATAAAAAATTGAGTACAAATATAACAGGCAGACTGCCCACTCCCTCATTCTTGGGTAAAGACCAGAGCACAGACCTGGAGAGCAGTAACCACACCTCTCACAGAATAATACTTTGAAAGCACCAAAAACTTGCAGACCTCCAGAACTAGCTCTGAAAACAGCAGCACACAAAATACTATGTCGATTCTTTCCCTAGGAGGATTTACCTTTACCTGATTCCACGATAGGAGCAATTCTCTGCTCCATGCAGTTATTACCCTCTTGTATGGGATGGGAAATGGTCTAAGCCAGTTAGCTGGTATGATGATTAGGTTGGCTCCAAAAGGGAATTTAATTTTCTACATATGTGCTGTTTTTCCCCAGTAATACATAATGTAGATAGATGATCAAGCAATCAGAGTTTGGATGTATATGATCATAATTAGCAAAAATGGAAAGACACAAATTTTCACATAGAAAATGCTGCCACATTAAAACATATTTATCGTTTGGTAGCTATTCCAGGAACATACCTGTATATGCTGGTAAATGTAGCATTTTCACATCAAATCTAATGGGCAGTTGTTTCATTATCTGTGTTTAAAAAAAAAAAAGTTTTATTCAAAATTTTATGTGCGCTTAATATCCTGCTATCAAATAGGTAATAATGCAAAACATTCATTACAAATAAAAACAAATACTTTATGTACTGATTGAAATCATTAAGTAACTGACAAATCTGATAGAACATAAAGCTCCTTAAGTGTAGGAACTCTTCCGTTTTTTGTCTCTGTATATCCAGTGCCCAAGACTAGGCCTCATCCATGGCATGTGATTAACAAATTCTTGCTGATTAAATGACTGATTCAGTAACCTTTTATTAAAGACCTACTATGTGCAATATAACATTCTAGCAATTTGGAAGACATGGATAAGAACTAGCTGCTGCTGTCAAGAAGGTTAAAATCTATGCCCACAGTTGAAACTGGGCTCACAGACCACAGGATCATTTTTTTAGAGGCAGAAGGGACCTCAGAGGCCCCCAAATCCAACTCCCTCATTTTTCAGATGCAGAAATTGGGGTCCAGAGAGGTTCTGATTTTCTGCCACATCAAACAAGGTTATCTCTATTGTTACAGCTTCAAGGAATCTTCTATAATTTTCAAATACGCATGGGGAACGATTTGAAGGAAAAGGACAGTTATGGCAGTATCTGCTCTACCAAACCAAATGCTTTTTTTTTTTAAACGATAAGAACATTGAGATCTTGCATCTTCCACCTCTTTCAGTCAACTGTGTTATGATAAACATGCTTTCTACTGCGGAATATGGCTTAGGAAAACCTGCCTCTTTCAGTCTAATGACAGTACAAGGAGCAAGGGATTCATGATGTCCTCAATGTTTCTTTTTTTATTCTCTTTTACAATGTTATACAAAACACAAAAGAACGATGGTTGGTAAATAAGAATTTAACAAACTAAACAACTGTGTAATCTCATAAGGCCACACATGATGAATTTTCAAAATAATCACACCAACAATGATTCAAAAGTCATTGTTATAGGAGTTTCTCAGAAGCATGAAGGCAACATGCAAAATTCTTGATGGACAAGAACGATAATCCAACATATTTACAGGCACCATATTTTATATCGTGAATTAAGGGCTTCAAAGCTCTTTTCTTCACAACTGCCCTGTGAGGAACAAGATGCAGCAGCAGAAGCAGCAGCAACAATACCCATTTATTAGATGAGGAAACTGAGGCTTTGAGAGGTTAAATGACTTGCTCCTGGTCACACAGCTTATAAGTGTGTGTGAGAGAGAATGTGAACCCACATCTCTTGATTCCAATACTTTCACTCCTTCCACTAGACCAGGAAGAGGAAAGGAGGAGAGGTTTTCCAGGTAAGTGAAAGAGGTAAGTGAAAAAGTTATCGGAATTGGAAATGGAGTTTAAAAAAAAATCTTGAAAAAATAAGGTGTAGAGAGACAAGAAAAAGAAAAGAAATGACAGGAAACGAAGTGCAGGTGAAGAAGAAAAAAAATAAAAAAGATGGGAGGTAAACAGAAAAAGGCAATAGAGAGAAAGTAGAGCCTGTAGGAGTTTCACCTAGAGAGGAACAAAGACAGCACATGTGGCACATAGTAGGTGTTCAGCAAATGCCTGTTAATTGACTGAGGGATGATGAAGTGAAAGATGAACAGGATGACTAGATCTGAGTCAGAAAAGGGAATTCCGAGCAAAGAGACTGTGATATGCAGACTGGAAAGAAGGAAAAGATAAAGGTAAAAGACAGAGGAAAGAAAATTCACCAGAAAAATAATGAGGGGTAAAAAATATCAGAAAGGTAGAGTATATGAAATGAAGATTACACAAGACACTAGAAGACAGAACAGGAAACAAATTAGGAGGGGAGGAAGAGAAAGGGTTAGAAGCAAAAACCAGGGAAATGGAGGAAAAGTGCAAGAGAAATGCCACCAGAAAGCTGTTCATACCTAAGTCAAAACATATTTTGCCCAAAAATATATTGCAGGTTTCAGAACTCCCACAAAGATTTTTACATTTTTTCATACCTTTGGATTATCAATTATCGGGGTCACAATGAGGTCAGCATCAGTGTAGATGAGCTCCTTCATTTTGGACTCTATGTCCTGCTGAGATAAATACAGATTTCTCACCTGGAAAAAAAAAAAAAAACAATACTCAACTACCTTTTCTTTGACAAATCATTCAAATGGTTAAGTGAATCTGCGATCTCATTGCTTCGGGAGTTCCCTCTAATTTGACAAATTAAAATTAAAATTAAAAATAAAAAGATGTCTGTATTAATGTCACTTCAAGCAATATTATATTAATGCAAGTTTATAACAAACTAAACAATTTTTCCACATTCTGCAAACACTGTGAAGCAACGCTTTCCTTCTCTGGTATCACATAATGCTGAGAAGATAAAGACCAAAGCTTCAATGGAAGTGAACCCATGCTTAAATCCACTTCAAAGGCCTATACAGAAAGCTGGATTTTCCACTGTCAGAACAGTAATATAGCTCACCCAGTTAGACTTTTCTCAGTCAGCTCTTTCCCTGCTAACCGTAAGTCATAAATCAGGTTAGCAATTTCAAAATTAGCCAAAATGTTAATCCCAACATCATGAGGAGGGGAAGTTTCTGACACTACAAGGTCCCCAAAAGAAAGCTACCAGTACTAGTCCTCGGAGGAAGACCTGGTTTCTGGCTCCAACTTTGCCACTATCTGTGGCAAATCCCAAGTCACTTCTCCTCTCTGGTTTCGGCTCACTCTTCTTCAAATGAGAGAAGACTAAATGACCTCCAAGGTTTCTTCAAGTGCTAATATTCTACGATCACAGCACACCTAAATGTTTAAATATACTCCAGTGACCTGAAGTTTGGCTTTTTTATTATTTCCTGACTTAAAATAAAGGACCCTGTCTCTGAGAACCTGGTCTGTTACTGCTTAGTTACACACGGTCTTCACTACACAAATGATCTTCTTGTACGTCTCCTCACTGATCACACGCTGAAGAAGCGAAGGCTGTAAATCTCCTCTTAGCATATGGTAGAATGGATTCAACTTCTGGATATGAATAATCATCTATTGTTACGCGTACTAGTGCGGTTAGATGTGATTAACTTTTATTTCAATGATACCGAGTCGATTTAAGTAAAGTGGATCTTATTAACTCCATTTTTACACTGAGTTATTTTTTAAAATCCATTTCATGAGTTACCAGATTTTTAATATGAAAAAAATTAACAACTTTCCATAACTGATACTTAAAACAATTATAACTATAATTATGAAATAAAGATACAACTAACCTGTTACTTTGAAAAACACACCAGTCCATTCTTTTTCTAAGGCTATTTGAATTAACTCATTAGGCTTTCACATTTAGATGTTTATGTAGTAACAGTATGTTTGCCAAAAGAACAATGATTACGACTTAATTTCACAATCTGTACACCAAGACAGAATCTAACCATTGTAAATTAATACAAATAGTTCTAAAATCTTATTCATTTGCCTAGATTTTGTGTCTCTGGGGGGGAGTTTCTTTCCCTCCTTTAAAGCTCACCTCTGTTGAAGGAGAAGTCTGCAGGGCTGGTTGATGGGTCACAACATCAGAATGGCCCCCCACTGCAGTGCTGGTTCTAGGAGTAGGGCGAGAACTGAAAAAGAAACACCAATCCCAACTATTGAGTCAGATTTTATAACACTGGCGTTCTATTTTTAAAACAGTTCAGAACCCAAAATTCATAAAAGATCATTCTTAGGTCATTAGATTCCAACCCGAGGGCAAAGTTAATTCATAAGCTTTATGAATGGCCTATCTTTATTTGTTTCAATCTGGTCTGCTGTTACTAACTAGTTACACCTACTACGCGTGTGGCTCACACACACACACACAAACACACACACACACACAGAGCAAACTAAAGACAGTGGGAATCAACAATACATCAATTTAATTAGTCTGGCTTTATCCAATATGTCGCCAAGGCTTGTCACTTTACCTTTGAAACACTTTACATGTACATGTACCAGAGTAGTCACAAAATCCCAGGCCCTCTGAGAATCTCTCTACATCTCACCCAAAAAGCAGTCACCCAGCCTCTGCCTGGAGAGCTCTGGTGAGGAGCGTCCACAAGCCTCCCAAGGCAACCTCCAAACCATGCCATTCCTCTAAACAACCCCACTTCTGATGAGATCACTAAGTCCAAACATGCCTCTTTGCCACTTCTGCCCACTGTTCCTACTTCTGTCCTCTAGGGCCAAGCAGAACAAGCTGAATGTCCCTTTCTAACCTCAGCCCTTCCAATGCTTGAAGGACCCTCCTAACCTCCCCACCAAAACTCATCTCTAGACTAACCTTTTTGAGTTTGCTCATGTTAACTCCCCTTCTAAAAGCCCTCAGTAGCTCCCCACTGCTTATCAAATAATACACAGAAACCCGAGCCTCACATTCAGCATCCTCTCTGACCTGGCCCTATCCCACCACGCCAAAATTATTTCACTCACCTTCACCTACACTTTGCTCAAGCAAAACTACCCGTTTCCAACTAGATTTGGGGCCTTTGTGAACTTTGTGCAAAGCTCAGGTCTACAAAGAATTCCCCCTCATCAATCTCTAACTACTAACATCATTATTCTCTTTCAAGGACCAGTACAAAATAAATAAGGAATGCCACGAGAAATTCTATACTTCTTCTACCAAGGCCTTTTTTGATGACACCAGATAGAAGTGATATTTCAGGACATTTGTGGGTTCTCTCTTATACACTTAGTAATTTCCTAGCTCACACTGTGGAGATGCACTGGTACATCTGTAGATAGCATCATTCTCTTAATAGATTACGAACCTCTTAAAGGCAAAAACTGTCTGCTGTTTTTCACCTTTCTATTGCTAGCATCTAGCACAAGGCCTTGCCCACAGAAGGTACATGCTGTGAATTAGTAGGTGAATGTTTGTGAATTAAAGAATGAAGACAAAATTAAACTGCACAATACTCCTTGGCCATATAAAGAAATATAAGCCAACATATGAAAAAACCCACAACTTAGTCTTCCATGCATGGCCCAAGTCCATAGAAAAGCAACTTCTGCAGCCTTAAATCACTGTCTTACAAACAGGGAGAATGATTTCATTTGGCAAAAAAATAAAATAAAATAAGAAAAAAAAAGCATGTTTCAATTAGCGTTTGCTTATAATTTTGAATATAAAATTAGACGCACAGGATTTAGTTCATGTATAAGCCTCTAAACCATTTTTATAATAAGAACTGTATGGAGTACTTAGGCACCATGAGTCATAAATAAGCATATTTTATTTCCATCAAATTTTTTTCTGCTTTTTCATTTTACATACCTGAGAAGAAATATAGATTCATTCAACTGACCATTTCCAAGAGCACTCTTGGGCCGCAACTCAGCTGGATTTTCTGCGACAAGAAAGCAACCTATTATTAATACTCATAAAGGACCAACAACAACAGAAAAATCATGAATAAAGCACATCGCTACCATTTCAAGGACATCCTGCCTCGGAAATGAGGCACATTTAGCAATTGCAATCTTAGAGGAGTTTATGCATATAAAAAAATCTTACCTAGTTTAAAAGACTTGTTAAATTGTTGGCTGATATTCAGCCCTGTGGTCTGTACATTCTCCTTGTTTTTCAACAGCTCTTCACACTCTTCAGGTAAGGAATACTCCATGATTTTTCTGCTTGTCAACAAAAGAAACCAGTTTATAATCCATAATACAACTCTTTTTAGAACAGTCTATATAGAGAACCAGTTTGGAAAAGGGCATAACTAGTGGCATAACCATGAGCAAGTCCCATCTTTTCTCTGAGCCTCAATTTCTTCATCTGTACAATGAAAGTTTTGGTCTTGAAGAAGCCAAGGAATCCCTGAGGTCTAACATTTTATGATTCTATATGATTATACTCAATATCTTAGCAAAGTGATGAATTCAGGGGGGGAAATCTTGTTAAATATTGTAAATGATTCAGAGCAAGTATTTTAATTGAATAAAGTTACTATATACGTATGTGTGCGTGCATGTGTATATTTGCGTACACAGGTGTGTATGTGTTGGTTGGTCGTTCGTCCTTTGTTTTTGAAGAGGACCAATGATATCAAGAGGGTGATGCCTTGACTTGCACATGAATTGGATTTAAGTGAGGCAGAGCTGCACAAAGTCATCAGCCTCATTCTTCCAGAGTCATGTGTGCATGTGTAGACATGGTGCTTATATAGAGATGTTGAGATATATGTATGTATATATACATATATACACATACAATACACACACATGTATACATACATACCATATACACACACAGATATTCAGAGAATTAAGGGGTGTGTATATATACTTACATACATATGCATACATACACACACACACTCTCTCTCTCTCTCTCTCTCTCTCTCAATAATGTGGCACCAGGGGTAAGCTCTAAATATTTCCTTAAGAAATCACACGTATTATGATCATTAGGAGACTCTTTCTTACAAGACACTCAAAGGTCAAAGGATCAGGGATCATAGCTCTAGAATAAGAAAGGGCCTCTGTGGCCATCGAGGCTAAACTTCTCACTTTTGTAAATTAGGAAACTGAGGCCCAGAGAAGTTAAATGATTTGCCCAAAGTTCGGATGGCCAGTAAGTAGAAAAATAAGGCAATGATTCCTCTTTATATTCTATAAAAAAAAAAAACAAAATCAAGTCTCAATAATAAGGAATACAAAAATTACCTTTATTCACAATGGGATAAAAACAAGGCTAAAATGGCTCCTAGTATTTAGTACAATGTTCTAACCACAACAAATGTTCTAACCACATTGAAAAAATATGAAATCAATTAAATATGGAATACTTTTAACATAAAAGTAAAAATAAATCTCACTGACAGCTCATGTCAGAACATTCTTAAACATGAGATCTCAATCTCTAATTACATCAAAGAAATACTGCCACAAATGCTGAATATTAAAAAAAAAATCTCAATCATACTAAACTAAGTCCTTGCAAATAACCAATCCTAAAATATCTTTAAGCCAAAGTAAACATACTTTAAAAGGAGTCTTCCTAACTTACTCTTTCCTTTTCTCTTCTCTGCTAAAATGGACAGTACATCACAAGGTAAGACAATGCATAAAGACCACAGGCAACATTATGGCAGCCTCAACTACACAATTATCTAATTGAGAAAAGCCAAGATAGATAATATGATAGTGGCAAAATAATTTGTGGCAAATAAAAAAAAAGGCATTTTAATCACAGCTTTCATAAGAAAGCAAAAATTAATGGTAGCTGCCATCACACCCTGAATGAAATTCCATAGACAAAAATAAAATTGCACTGTGATTTCTAAAGCTATTATATTAATGTACTCACAAAACCTCCTACTATGGCTAGAACTTTAAATTGTTAATCAATAGGTATTGTAAGTTTGTAATCCCAGAGGAAATGTCAGTTTAAAGCCATAATCCAGTCGTCAACCTACCTAAAGATATTAGACATGATTCTTAAATTCTAATCAGTTTAATTAGTACAACATAGACTTAACAAATACTGAAATAAAACGTTTTCATCATAACTTAATAACAAACACTTGTGGTGAAACTTGTCATATCAACCCCATGTTCCAATTCAGGCATGAGTCCTAACTTAAAAGTGCAGAGCACTAAATTCACTCATTCACTCACTCAATACTCAGTTCCTGGGCAGCCACATAGAGCATTTATCCTAAGTATTACTGACACATAGAGTTAACAAAGGAATTATTACTAATGTCAAAAAGTTTAGAATATAATTCAGGATACAAGGGTACTGAAAAAATTAAAAAACACAAGCGAGCGCATGCATGATGATGTATAACAACGTAAACGTCCCTCCTCAGGGCTAATAGAATACAAAAAACAGAAGTGTCTGGGGCAGGGTGTTGTTAGGGAAGACCTCTAGGAAGTGAGTTTTTAAACTTTTTTAAATCAAGTGATGACTTTAGCAACAAAGGAAATGAGAGAGGGTTTCAAACAGAAGTGAAGGCAAGGAGACATGGACATGAGGCCCATATGTAGATGGCATCAAAGAGATGAACTAATAAAGCAGGCAGTGTTATACTGGGAAATGATGGATGAGTGTACGATCACAGGAAGAAATCAAACCAAAAGCAGCCCATTTTCGAAATAGTCATACTAATAAAGGGAAGCAATGGTATGGCTAACCAGTCCCAAAAAGTGTAAAATATCTATCACTACCACTCCTCCCCACCAAAAAAAAATACATACTGGGCTTTGGATTATGTAACATGATTTTTTTTTTTTGTAGAAGGTTTTAAAATAGAATCTCATTTCTAGAAGACAATCCAGCCCTTCCTTTCCATTCCCATGGTCACTGTATAAGGCCTTCTCTACATCTTGCCAAATCTACTGTAGTATCCCCCTTAACCAATCTCCCTACCTCTGTATTCCCCTTCTTTCAATACATCCCACAGACCATTGCCAGATTAATTTTCCTAAAGTACAACATAAATTGTGTCACTCTATTACCCCCAAACCTTCAATGGCTCCTACTACCTACCAAATTAAGTACAAACACCTTAGCCTATCTGCAAGATCCTTCATGTTCTGTCCCAATCTACTACATTCTAGCCAAATCCAGTCACTGTTGTCCAGGCAGACCCTATGATCCTACATCTTTATTCACAATGGTAGAGTGTAAACATCACTGGATTTGGAATCAGGAGAAATCTAGCTTCAAATCTCACCTTACTCACTCGTTAGTTCTATGACCAAGGACTATTTGCCATTAGCATCTCTCAGCCAGTTTCCTCATTTGAAAATGGGGATTATGATACCTCTAGTACTTACCTCCCCATCTTATTAGGAGTATACTGGGGACTGCATATACTACAGGAAGATCAAATGAGATAGTTTATATAAAGAATTTTCTTCACAAATCTTAAAACATTTATTATTATTATTATTATTCTACTTGAAATGTCCTTCTACTCCACCTACACTTCTTAAAATACTATCGAGGGCGAAGCCGAGATGGCAGAGTAAAAGCAGTGACTTGGTTGAGCTCTCCCCTAAACCCCTCCAAATACCTGTAAAAAAAAAAGGCTCTAATTAAATTCTAGAGCATCAGAATCCACAAAAAGACAGTGAAACAAATTTCCAGCCCAAGACAACCTGGATGGTTGACTGGAAAGATCTATCGCGCTAGACTGGGAGAGAAATGCAGTTCAGTGTGTGTTTGCAGTCAAAGACCAGGCCTCAGCAAACCTGGAGCAGGCCTCAGGAACTGAATCACGGGAAGCTGTGGTGGTTCCCAGATGTGTTAACTCACAATCGCCAAAGACAACTTAGAAGGTCAATAGGAAAAGTCTGTGACCATGGTGAGAAAGAAACTCTGTTGCAGTCTCGTCCTGGCACAGCCCTGGGGTGGCAGTTGCTTCCGGAGCTTCAGGTCCACAGACTGAAGGGGAATCGAGTGGCTGATCAAAGGGAGATTGCAGGGATCTCTTTGCTGGTGCTGAGGCAGGATTCTCTTGCTCTGCCTGTGCTTGGATCTGGGTCACAGTTCTGGGTAGCAGTGCTGTGGCAAGGAGGAGCACTGGCATGGTAGAGCTGGTGGTGGCAGTGGAGAGGGAATCTTCCTCACAGTCCCAAGGCAGAAAAGAGTGCTTGTGGTCACTCAGAGACCACAGCACAGGCCAGGAAAGGAGTAAACACCTCACCCTTGATCATACCACCTTGGAAGAACTGAAAATTTACAGGTCCCTAGAAGTAGCTCTGAAAACAGCTGCACAAAACCCTGAAGTTTGGGACAGTACATTCTCTACACTGGAAGTAGACCCCTACCTTAACAAAGAGTTTAAAACTTAAGTAATTGGCTGGGATCATGAGCAAACTGCAAAAAAAAAAAAAAAAAAAAAAAAAAAAAAAAGGCAGCCCACAGAATCTTTCTTTGGTGACAAAGAAGATCAAAACATACAACTAGAAGAAGACAACAAAGCCAAAGCTCCTACATCCAAAGCCTCCAAGAAAAGTATGAATCAGTCCCAGGCCTTGGAAGAGCTCAAAAGGGATTTTGAGAAGCAAGTAAGAGAAGTAGAGGAAAAACTCAGAGTGATGCAAGAAAATCATGAAAAACAAGTCAACAGCTTGCTAAAGGTGACCCCAAAATAACTGAAGAAAATAACACCTTAAAAAATAACCTAACCCAAATGGCAAAAGAGGTCCAAAAAGTCAATGAGGAGAAGAATGCCCTAAAAAGCAAAATTGGCCAAATGGAAAAGGAAGTCCAAAAGATTACTGAAGAAAATACTTCCTTAAAAATTAGAATAGAGCAATTGGAAGCTAGTGACTTTATGAGAAATCAAGACCCTGTAAAACAAATCCAAAAGAATGAAAAATTAGAAAACAATGTGAAATATCTCATTGGAAAAACAACTGACCTGGAAAATAGATCCAGGAGAGAGAATTTAAAAATTATTGGACTATCTGAAAGCCATGATCAAAAAAAGAGCCTAGACATCATCTTTCAAGAAATTATCCAGGAAAATTATCCTGATATTTTAGAACCAGAGGGCAAAATAAAAATTGAAAGAATCTACCAATCTCCTCCTGAAAGAAATCCCCAAAGGAAAACTCCTAGGAATATTGTAGACAAATTCCAGAGTTCCCAGGTCAAGGAGAAAATATTACAAGCAGCCAGAAAGGAACAATTCAAGTATTGTGGAAACACAATCAGGATAACGCAAGATTTAGCTGCTTCTACATTAAGGGACCACAGGGCATGGAATATAATATTCCGGAGAGCAAAGGAGATAGGATTACAACCAAGAATCACCTACCCAGCAAAACTGAGTATAATCCTGCAGGGGAAAAAAATGGTCATTCAGTGAAATAGAGGACTTTCAAGCATTCTTGATGAAAAGACCAGAGTTGAATAGAAAATCTGATTTTCAAATGCAAGACTCAAGTGGAACATGAAGAGAGAAACAGGAAAGAGAAAATCATAACAGACTTATTAAGGTTGAACTGTTTACATTCCTGCATAGAAAGATGATATTTGTAACTCATGAGACCTTTGTCAGTATTAGGGTAGTTGGAGGGGAAAAAAATTATATGTACGTATATATAGATATAGATAGATAGATAGATAGATAGATAGATAGATAGATAGATAGATA
>NW_020954577.1:23176522-23229781 GCF_900497805.2 Vombatus ursinus | reverse complement strand
ATAGATAGATAGATAGATAGATAGATAGATAGATAGATAGATAGATAGATAGATAGATAGATAGATGAAGGGTACAGGGTGAGTTGAAAATGAAGGGGTCATATCTGGAGAATAAAATTAAGGGGTGAGAGAGGAATATACTAGGAGAAGGAGAAAGGGAGAGGTAGAACGGGCTAAACTATCCCACAAAAAAAAAAAAAAAAAAAACCCAGAAGAGAAAAGGCTCTTACAGTGGAGGGGAAAAGGGGGAAAGTGAGAGGGAACGAGTGAATCTTATTCTCATAGGATTTGACTTAAGGAGGAAATAATATACACACTGAATTGGGTATGGAAATCTGTCTTACCCTACAGGAAAATAGGGGGGGAAGGGGACAAGAGAGTAAGGGGATGATAGAGAGGAGGGCAGATTGGGAAAGGGGGTAATCAGAAGCAAATACTTCTGAGGAGGGACAGGGTCAAAAGAGAGAATAGAATGAACAGGAGGCAGGATAGGACAAAGGAAAGTATAGTTAGTTTTCCACAACATGACTACTATGGAAGCGTTTTGCATGCAAAACACTTTTTTCACATGCAACTGGGAAATAAGATATATAGGCAATGGAATACAGAAACCTATCCTGCCCTATAGGAAAATAGAAGGGGAAAGGGATAAGAGAAGCGGGGGAGAGACAGAAGGGAGGGCAGATTAGGGGAAGGGGTATTTAGAATGCACATCATCTTGGAGTGGGGGGAAGGACGAGATGGGGAGAAAATTTGGAACTCAAAATCTTGTGGAAGTAAATGTTGAAAACTAAAAATAAATAAATTAATAAGATTTTCCACAGGGGGAAAAATAAAAAAAAATAGCAAAAAATAATAATAATGATGATGATGATGAGGTTGCTGGCTAAAATGAGATAACATAAAGCGTTTTTTTGTAAACCTTAAAGTGACATATATATAATATACATATATGTATATGCTAGCTACTGTTATTATTAGCTATTATTAACAAATCTGTTGAACTGTTTCCCTGAGTTGGCAGGGTGGAACCTGGACAAAATAGAACTTTCTTTTTTTTTTCTCAATTTAAGAAATAAAACAAACGTTTCCATAATATAGTAGAATAGAAAAAAAAAAAGATGATTACACATGAAACTGCAAATCTATTTTGTAAAATTTGCTATTCCTTTAAAATATATAACAAAGTTATCCTGTAAAAAAAAATATTATTGGGGGCAGCTAGGTGGCACAGTGGATAGAGCATCAGCCCTGAAGTCAGAAGGACCTGAGTTCAAATCCGGCCTCAGACCAAACACTTGACACTTACTAGCTGTGTGACCCTGGGCAAGTCACTTAACCCCAATTGCCTAAAAAAAAAAAAAATTATCCACCCTTCAAAATGTCTGAATCAAATAACATCTACTTCATAAATATTCCCAATTCTTGCCCTCCCTCCCCCACTAGCCAGATCTCTCTCCTCTAGATACCGACAGAACTAAAAAGATCATCATATTCTCTCCTATTAAATAATTATTTGTGTTTGTCTTCTATGCCTTACTAAACTATAAATTCCTTCAGAGCTTACATTCAGATGGATATTCTATTCATCATTATATCTTCCATGACCTTTCTCTGGTACAATTTCTAGCTGATAACCAGCCAAGCTGGTGTAGATGTCTGCTCAAACCTACCATATACCTCTTCATTGCCCCTTGGGTAGTCTTCAACTTCAGTTATTCAGAAATTGGTATTTCATGACTCAGAGTCAAACCAAATCAATGGAAGAATATTAGTATTAAAAGGACAGACCCTTGCTTCAGGGAAGAAACTTGGTAGCATTAAAAGAAGTGCACAATTTCCCAAAGGCAATCTAGTTCATTCTCCTCATTTTCAATTCAGGATCTGTGTCACTGCCCAGTGCATAACAGCTGTCCAAGATATACGGAGTAATAGATCGACTCTAAGAGTTTTCTATCCAACTTCATACTATTGTCTGAATAGCAGGCATTCTTTGTTCACTTATTTTTTTTTCCAATGTGGAGAACTAAGCTGAACTTTTTTTAGTAAAGGAGGTCAACAAAATATATAACTGGAAAAATGATCTGCCAGGCATATGGCAAGAGTGACAGATAATCAATGAATAGCCTCTGTGTGCTCCATCAGTATACGCACGTCAAGAGGACTGGTAAAGGCCTATAACATATTGGGGGATGCCCCATGAAGGATTTATGAAGGAACATGAACAAGAGATACATAGAATGAAATGGCATATTATCCATATAATGCTGTAAGCTCCAAATGGATACAAGACCTTAATATTAAAGGTCACATCATTAAAAATTAGAAGAGAACCAAATCATGTACCTTTCATAGCTGTGACTAGAGGATAAACTCTTAATCAAATGAAGGTTAAAGTTGATCACAAAAGTAAATGGATAATTTTGATTAAATAAAATTGAAAAACTTTTACACAAACAAAAATCTCACACAACTGGGATAAGAAGAGAAGCTGTCAAGTAGAGGGGAAAAAACCCTCTACATCAATTATTTATGAAAAAGTCTAATACACCAAATATAAAGAGAACTTACAGAAATGTGTCACCAAGAGTTGTCATGAACAAATAGTTCTCAAAAAAAAAAAGAGTTACAAAATACTAACAACAATATGAAAGAAAATTCCAAATTGCTAATAATAAGACAAACACAAATCAGATTGACTCTGAGGTTTTGCCTCATGCCCAGCAAACTGACAAAGATAACAAAAGATGGAACTTGTCAGTGCTGGAGAGGCTATGGTAAGAAAGGCAGGCTGGTCTGAGGAAGCTGTAAAGTAGAGGGTATATATATATATATATATATATATATATATATATATGTATATGTGTGTGTGTGTCTATATATATATGCCTATTATTCAGACAATAGTATGAAGTTGGATAGAAAATTCTTAAGAGTCAATCTATTACTACATATATCTTGGACAGCTGCTATGCACAGGGCAGTGACACAGATCCTGAATTGAAAATGAGGAGAATGAACTAGATTGCCTTTGGGAAATTGTCAGTATGTGTGAACATCTACATTCCATTTCAATAGATCTGTGATCTCATCATTTCCATTCTGGAAATTAGTTTGCAATTAGGCTGAGAAAGTGATTCAAGCAACCATGTTCTTTAAGTTGCAGAGATCACTCCAGTGTATGTTAGGCATATACTCCAAGGATGTCAAAAATAGGAAAATCTCATATATACCAAAATATTAATAGTGGCAATTTTGTAATACAAAGAACTCAGGGGGAGAGTAGATAACTAACAATTGAGGAATACCTAAATAATTTGTGTTACAAGAAGGTAACGAATATGACTTCTCCATAAGAAAGGATGAATATCAAAAACACAAAGAAGCACTGAATGACTGACAAAGTGAGGTATGGAGAACCAGAAAAACAATCTATCCAAAGACTACAACAATTTAAATGGAAAGAATTTTTAAAAATTAAAACAAACACTGTAATTATGATAACAAGCTTGGCCTTGAAGAAGAGAGATGAGAATACAACTATTTCCCTTCATTGAAGAGGTGAAAGATTATGGATGTGAAACATTGTTTATACTACTGAAGCTATATACTGAGAGAAAAATCAATACATATGGAATATGGGTGTAGATATTCCTCCAATGATGCAGAACACAACCCAGTTGTGTTTCTTTCTTTTGTTTAAATTTGAATGAAATCCTTTATTTTTACATCACCTTTAATATCACCTTCATTTTCCAATATTTCTCTCCTCCCCCACCCAAAGAGTCATCTTTTATAACAAAGAGAAAAAAAAAAAAGCAAGAAAATCAGTTCAATAAACCTAACCAATGCATCAACTGAGTGTGATGATAGATGGGCAAAAGGAAGGATGGACAGATGACAAAAAGATAGATAAAACAAATGCCAGGTCTACAAAGAAACCCTCTCTACCAATGCAGATGAGACAACTAAGAGTTACCTGGGACACTGAGAAGTTAAAAGGTAAGGTTTGCCTGGAGTCCTACAGCAGAATGGATCAGAGATGGGATTCAAACCCTGGTCTGACCATCCAGATAGCTGCCGTCGAATCATTATGCCATCCTGCCTCTCCAGACGAACATTTTATTGAACTTCGTTGGATACATTCTACCCCTAACAAAGAGCCCACTCTCATATATTAACTCGTGGTCCAGAAACCCCAATCCCTGTCTGAGACGCCATCTTCTTAGGCAGATGTTCTCTTCCCGTAACCTCCTCTGATAAAAACACCCTTTACACCCTAAAGCACCCGTTTCTTGCACAGGACTTCATATTTTCTAGCAACACTTTCTGGGTTCCTTCTAGCATTATCACGTGTCCTCTCATGAACCATTTATTTGTATCCCCTACGGTATATTGCACATAATACAGTAAGTGTTTGATTAAGAAGATAAAGTGGCCATTAGATCTCTAAATTACAGGTTCTAGCTAGTATCAGAAAACCAAACCACAAATGTAAAAGCCTCCTCTCTGAGTAGGGGGTATATATACGTATATATATACTATACACACACACACACACAGATATATATATATATACATATACATACATATATATGTATGCATATATGTACGTGTCGGTATGTGTGAACATCTACATTCCATTTCAATAGATCTGTGATCTCATCATTGTGCACGCTTCCCTCCCAACACTGGCTCATCAGCTGTGGTCTATCATCATGTATTTCTGTCAGTTCTCCATAAAGGATCTATCCAATGCACTAGAGGCTTTTTACTCTGATTCTTTTAATATTTCGTCAATACCAATGCAGCCCTCGGGTTCTCCTCCTATTGTCCCATCAGTGCTAGATCCTTTCCCAGTTCAATTGAAGCCCCACGTCTCATTCTGTGCCAGCGCTCACTGGTTCCCTCACACGGCCTCCAGATCTCCATGGCTGCTCTCTCCACATTCAGTCTTCCCTCTGCAGGCCATGGGGTTCCTTGTTTATTAAAGTATCTCCTCTGTCAAGCCTATGGCCCAGGAACCCCTCCCTGCCTTGAGGAGGAAGAGGCTCTCCTGGTACGTGCTCAGTTCCCCACAGTCTAAGGGAAACCAAAGCATTCCTGAAGGAAAGAAGAGGTTTTTAATAGCTCCAGACTCCCATTAACCTTACCATCAGTTAATTTCTTTCTTTTAAGTGGGAAGTAAAAATCCAGACCACAACTCCTTCCCTTCTCTCCATTTATTTAAAAATAAAAAGACCAAGAGAAAATCTGTATGTTAATATGATAATTTTAAGACATTAAGAATCAAAGTCTCATGCTAAGTACTCCTATGCACTTATTGTTTAGTTTTCTCCATTGATTATTCATCTATATTGTTGACCAGAATTCTACTAAACTCAGCACCCATCTTGAACCAGACAGCCTAGAAAGTGAGGTATTTATGGTTCCCTTGTAAACTACTTAATCTCCATGGAGTATAATGTATATGAAACATTTTGTAAACTTTTGAAATGCATATAAATACCAACTATTTTAGCATTAGCTATTTTGAACAAAAACAGACATTAAGTTAAAAATCTAAGTTTATGGGACCAATAATTCAGTTCTGTCCTCACTGATGCTAATGGACAAGGCATCTGATGGTGAAATTAACTGTTTTCTCCTTTCTCTTATAAATTCCAGTGGCAGTTAAGTTATTGTTAGCAGTAACAATGCTCACACGCATGGAGCTCTTTTCAGCTCAACATGCATTTTCCCTCACAAATACCCTGTGAGGACAGCAGTTCAGTTACCAAACATTTTACATGCTACACTTTAACACAAGGATGGGGAACCTGCGGCCTTGAGGTCACGTGTAGCCCTCTACGTTCTCAAGTGCGGCCTTTAACTTCACGCGGCCTTGGGGCTGCAGGTCCCCCATCCCTGCAGTCTAACATAGGAAGCATAAATGGGCACAAAGGAAGGGTTGAATGAATAAGCATTTATTAAACATTAACTATGTGCCAGGTACTTACCAAGCACTGGAGATAATTTTTTTTTTTAAAAACAAAGCAAAATATGCAAACAAGTCCAATCCCTGCCCTCGGGGAGTTTACACTCCAATGGGAGAACACAAACACAACACATGGAGTGTAGCCAGACTACAGAATGGAGATGGAGAGTGGAGCCCAGCTTGGAAATGGGTCAGGGCAAGACAAGGCAGAAGCCCACTTGTGGGGCCCAGGAACAGAACGCAGGTTCTGGTGGGATAAGGTGGGATTATTATCCCCATTTGACAGATGAAGAAACCGAAGCTCACAGAAGTGGAGGAAGTCACTCAAAGGCAAACCGTGCCTCGGTATTAAAGCCGACGATTTGGCTCCAAGTCCAGCTTGCCTTCCACCATTCTACCCTTTTAAAAGTTCACAGCTCAGGAATTTTACAGCCCTCGCCGAAAAGTCCTCTCTCTTTCTGAAGCTTACTTCTCCCTCTCTTGGTACGGCAACCATCAACGTCCGACCTCCTGACAGAAGCCCAGCTTTGCACAAATGCTACCAAGTACGTGCAAGCAGAGCCAGGTGCAAATAAAGCGTTTTCTCTCTGAGTGTTTTTAATGAGACGTGGATTATCTTTAAACATTATTCTCTGGCATGTTGCTGTCCCTCAGAATGACTCAGAATGGGCGCACGGCCAAGCACCAACAGTGTGGGCACAGAACACAATCTGCTTCCAATTCCTCAAACTCGCATTTTCAAGCTGATTTCTCAGGGTGATTGTTCTCTCTCAATGGCGACGGCAGAAAAGTTGGCTTCTGGCCATGCCTTGATTGCTACAGCATTCAAAGCCAACCCAGCAAGGAGAAGACTGAAAAATATACACTAAGTGAATACCACCGCTGGGAATCTTGTAAAGCGCTTCTTCACATATCCTAAGGAGGGCTGCAGTGCATCTGCTGGGTCTGCAACTTGGGTCTTTTTCCCTGGACTATATAGATAGTGTACCCACTAATCCCATGCAGTATCCAACCAACTCCATCAAACGTCCCCTTTTGTAATTTACCCTGAAGGAAAAATCTTTATCTTTACTTTATGCATAATAAAATGACTGATCAGGAAAGAAATCTGCATGCTTCTAGAGGCAGGAGGTAACAATGCTGTGCAGTGGAAAGAGCCCTCACCAGCTCTGGAGTCAAAGAGTCCAAATCCTGCTTTATGCCACTTACCTGGGGAGGTGCCCAGTAAGCAAGCCTCACTGAGCCTCAGGTGGCTGCAGGAAGTCAGCTTCTAAGGACTCTTTCAGTTTCAGTTCCACTGAAGAGAGGAGTTGAAGAGAACGAGGGGAGAAGGGAGAGACGCCCATTCTGCAACGTGACCTTTTTTACCTCGGGGCATTACTCCCCATTCCTTCGGAACATGAACAAACGATGATCCCATCAGAGACACAATATGTGAGGGGAAATAAAGTGTACGTACAGTACAGCTCTTCTGAACTTCAGGCAAGCCAGCTAAGTGATCAGGCCTAGTATTACGGCGGGCACAGTGCCAACTTCAACAGCAAACTGAACACGGGAACCCTGGAGAGGTGATCAGATGGGCTACTTCCAAATGTCTTTCCTAACATGTCTGCGTACATCTTACAAATTTACTACCAGACTCCCATCTTACACAATTAGGAACCGTTGTGTAAGCTCTGAATCCAACAATAACATTTTCTATTTGTATAGCACTTCTGAGCATTCGAAATGCTTTCACATACATTCTCTCCTTTGATCCTGTTTGCTATCCTCTAAAGGGAGACAAGTAAGCCAGAGATCACTTCCCTCATTTCCTACACGAGCAAACAGCGACAAACAGAGGCTGGGCTTTGCCCAACGCTGGAAATCAAGGTAATGACAGTCAACGTCTCTTGATCCCTAATTCAGGTTTTTTTGCTACATCAAAGAGCGTCCAGATAGACTGCAAGTGACCAAATCTTGTGCTTCTTCTGTATCCCCTACAATGGTCGGCACAGTGATGGACACATGGAAATACTCAGGAACTCCTTACTGAGGGCAGACTATTTTAATGTATGAGAAAACAAAAACATAAAAAATGTCATAGTGTGTGCTACAAGTGTGTCTGTGTCTATGTGTAGATAGAGATATAGATGTAGATGTAGACCTATATCTACGTCAACGTCTACATCTACACATATATATCATATACATTATACATGTAAACATATATGCACATATACATATAATAAAGATTTAGATATATCTACAAACATGCATGTATTCATGTGTGTGCACTGTGTATATATGTGCACTGTGTGTGTATATCTATGTCTAATCAACATGCATGTGCACATATGTGTATGTCTAGCTATCTACATGTATACATGTTAATGTACATTATAGATAAGAGTATATATGTATGTGTGTATATGTATATATAAATAGCTGAGACTTCCCTATTTGCAAAGGAATATAAGTTCATATTCACATTATTAAGTTAGGCAAAAATGTCACAGTATAGAGCACAATGGTGATTCCTGTATTCACAACTACACTTCATGCACAGAATTAAATTTATAAACCCTCCTAAGCAATGAACTTACCTGAAGCTGGCATCTTGGGTGTTTGGACAATCACGGTCTTTTCTATTGAAAGCTTCCTTCCAAAACGAATGCTGTAATACACCTGCCCAAGTCAATCTGTGGAAAACAAGAGAACAAAGACTCAAACTGGTACCAAATGAAATGGATCATTCCAGAACATCTCCTAAATACTTAACACAGGTTACAAATTATATCATTAGTTGTAACTTCTTCAAAAGACCTGTGATTTTACCAGTGTGAATACTTATGTAGATGGCTACCCTCTCTATCTTAGTGGGTGGATTCATAAGTTGCTGGGACCATAAAAATTTATCCCCTGATGGCCAACCTTCTAGGAAAGACCCTCCAAAGCAAAGACACAGAGGCCATCACTGGGGCAAGACTGAAGGCCCCTCTAGCTTGGTGGATACTCCTGGTACTAGCCCTCACAACACATATCAGGGGAGAACTGCAGTGGAGGAACTTATAAATTATCTCCCCTTAAACGTAAATCTGAAATTTAAAAAAAATAAAACTTTCAATCTAATCTCTATTGAAGATGCTACACATGCTAAATAAACACTGATGAATGATGGATAAAAACTTGGAGAAAATAGCCAGACGTCTCAACTGGTACAGAAAGGGACAATTTATGAAGTGTTACAATCCCAGAGATCAAATCAGATCAGGTCTCACAGTCTGCTAGTGATCTATTTCAAGTTCAGTTTAAGATCCCAACTCCAGTCTACAGAAAATAATTATAAATTACTGTGAATGATTTTTAAATTAGCAATTATGTGTCCAGGATTGGAGTATTAGAAAGTATTTGTTCAAATATGTATCACCCTTCCAGGTGGTCACATGAAAGGCCATACATTTTACTCCACAGCGCTGGCATTGCTCAAAATGTTTTGAGGTTCCCCTCTTTGGGGAATCACCTTGAGCGTGGTCTTATGATACATAACAGAGAAGTGGCCTCATTTCTTCAGGGTCACCCCTAAATTTCTGAATCCAGTTTGATTATTTACATTACTCATAAAATGTGACTCCGAAAACATTTGCTTTCATGTATGCCAGAATATTTACAGCAACATATTTCATGGTGGCACAAAACTAGAAACAAAGTTGGGGAATGGCTGAAAAAATACGGTGATAGATGAAACAGCAAATATGAAGATTCAGAGAAGCCTGGGAAAACTTATACAAAGTGATGCAGAGGGAATGAGTAGAACCAAGAGAATACGAACAACAACTACAATAATACTGGTGCAAATATGGAAAGACAAATAAACTCTGAATGACTGCAATGGCCAAACCTGTTCCAGGAGCAAAGATAATGGGGGCACATCTCCTTCCTCTCCGGAGGGATTTGTGGGGCTTCAAAGACACTTGCAGTTCTCACCCCAGAATCAGTGAACTTTTCTTTATTATTATTTTGATACCTATCATTGTAATTAATGCCCTTAATAATCACTCTATTTCATTCTATTCATTTAAAAACATTATTCAGGGAAGGAGTCCATAGGCTTCACCAGCCTGCCAAAGGGGCCCAGAACACAAAAATGATTAAGAGCTGATGTAGAGAGAAAACTTTTAGCTCTTAGAAAAGCAGTTTGCCTTCTAAAGAAAATTGATGATGAGATTAATCCATTGCTATCTTTTATTAAGAAAAATCCTATTAATTTTATGCTTTTTAATGTTCTTTAAAGAATGTTGGATTAATAAGTCCACAATAGCCTTAGGCTTCATTAATAGAATCCCTCTGACAAAAGAAAATAGGATTATGAATTCTCAAACCATAACTCTACCTACTACTGAAGCTGCCTCCATACATAAAAAAATAAACAGAATTACAATGGGATAAGTTATGCTTTGATGAGAAAAAATGACATTCTAATTATTCAGTAAGCAAGTTTGTCTATGTATTACAATAAAACAGCTGGATTGCATAGCACAGATATCCACTCAAATTATTCCTTTAGGATGGGAACCAGTATCATTTTAAAAGCACTTCCTTGTAAGGCACAGGAGGGTCAATGCCAGAAGTTCAACAACAGCCAATCTCTCCTTTTTACAGTTTTTCTTACACATTATAGAGCTCCATAGAGCCATCATGGAGCTCCATAATGGACTTGTTTATACGATGATTCAAATTATGTCCCTCAACTACAAAGATTCATAACATCATAATTTTGGAGCTGGACAGAACCTTAAAATAAGTAAGATATAATGAATAATTAAGTGGTTCAAACCACTTATTTTCCATGTGAGAAAAAAGGGATTGAAAGATATTCAGTGTTTTGTCCTAGGTCACACAGCAAGGCAGGGGCAGAATGAGGCCCAGAGCCCAGAACTCCTGACTCCCAGGACAATAATATTCCTGCCATTATTTATGGTAGATAACTCCCATTAGAAGAAGAATTCAGGTGCTATCTTTATCCCTGAGTGCCAACATTACAACATACTTATGTCCGATGCCTTCTCTGTAGTTCTCTTTTGTACTTATGGGGACTATAGTTACACATGTGTTGTACCACACAAACACGACACATACATACATGAAGGCAGGAACCATATCTTTTTTTTTCTAATCACCTAACTTACTCTCCCTTCAGGCCCACCCCCATAGGAAATAATAATATTCACTGAAGTGAAATGAATTAAAATACCTTTTAGTTAACATTTTGTTGCAATACATATTTAGGTTTTCATACAGATGTGTTTTCCCCACAAAGATAGCAATCCTTTTGAAGGTTTGAACCCCAATTCAACAGTCTGACATTTATTTGGCCTGACCTTGAGAATGAAAGGGAAATACACTACCTGGGTTCAGGAGTTAAAACTTATTCATTCCACTGGGGTCTGATACGAAACATAAAGACAAAATAATTTACTTTAAATTACTATGGCCAAAAATACCCCTAAAAAGTGAGAAAATTTACTCTCTTCTCAGAGCTAAGAAAAGATCTTAAAAAAAAAATCTAAAATAGTTACAGAAGAAAAATTCTGCATTAAGTACATTACTATTATAAACAAAGGGGAGGGCGCAAAATGTACCCCTCCCAAAAAAACCCATTATGAGCTGGTAACAAAATACTCTACCTTTTTTGAGGCTCTTTTTGAAGTAGTCCATCAAGTAAATTAATAAATTCAGAAGATGCTTCAGGAAGAGTACTATCTGTAGTAAAAGTAAAATTTTAGATATCAAAAAATTAAAATAAAAACATAAAGTTTAAATGAAACACATGTCAATATTTCTAACAGGAAAAATTTAAATAGTATTTATGTACATAATATCAATTGATTAAAATTATATCATTCTCTTTTAAAAAAAGCAAAAAGTAATACAACATTTTGCCCAAGGGCATAAAGCAATACAGTTCTTGGGCTGGGAAGAAAATTCTCAGATGAATTATTTATATTTGCCTTAAGAATGTAATGATCGCTCCATTAATCAACTGCCTTACAAACATATAGCTCTCACAAACCCATCTCTTTGTTGTTTTTTGTCAGTTGCACATAAATATGTGCATTTTGCCAAGGTGTAGAGCCACTGGAAATTAGCTTATATGTATGTGTATATATATATATATATATATATATATATATATATTCACAACTGAAACACTGATTTCTTGATGCTGAAGAAGATCCTGGCATCACAAATTCACCGAGTCCAAGAATCACAGAATTTCAGAGCTGGGAGGAATTACACTCTACCAATAATGGCCACCCAGGCCAACCAATACCTGAAAAAAAGAATCCCCACTATGCATACACATCAAATGGTCAGCCCGCTTTTGCTTGAAATTTCCCATTTAGAGTGGAACTCATTACCTCCTAAGGTAGCCCACTCTCCTCTTGGATACTTCTGTTAGAAAGATTGTCCTACCATCAAGTCTCACCCTTGCTCTCTGAATCTCCCACCCACTGTTCCTCGTGCTATCCTCAGAGGCCAAACAAGCCCAATCCATTAGGTTTCCACATGGAAGTCCATTAGATCCCTAAAGACAGTCATGTCTTCTCTGCAGACTGAACAACCCCAGTCCCTTTAACTAGTGAGATCCTTTGCCATCCTGAGTATCTTCTTTTGCTCTTCAGCTCACCAGTGTCCTCCCTATTTGACAAAACCCTTGGCCTGGGCAACGAAAAGGGGCCCCTCATCCTCTGAGATGGGGACCGAGGATGGGGGAAGACATCAAGGAGGTCTATAAGGGATTCTATAGGGGAGATGAGGGAGTTAACAATGTGTGCATCTGATTTTCTCAGTAAAATAGGAGATAAGGTCATCTGCTCAAAGAGAAGGGAAGAGTCATATCATCAGGGGTTTGGAACAGAGCCTATAGAAGAGTCAGTGAGAGACGAAGAAGGTGGTTGGTGTGCAGCAATGAGGGCCCATCTAGGGGAGATGACACACATTGGCAGTAAGTCCTGCTGGGATACTTTCACAACTTCCCTGGGAGCAGGGCGCAGGGCAGATGGGACAGGCAACAGGGATGGCACTCACAGGAAGGTCAGTGAGAGGATCTGGAGGCCAGGTATTCAAGGACAGGGGGCTATGGCCTGCTGAACTGGTTCACTATCCAGGCAAGACTGTGAAAGGAGGAGGGATAGATGATAAGGCCAGAATAGGGGTAATGTATCTGGAGATGAGGAAAAACAGGAGGAATTAACAATGAGGACTAAGAGAGGGTTTAGGCAGACTGAGGCAAAGGCAGAGGGAGAGATGGAAAGATAAGAGACTGTAATCAGAAAGGAGAACTCCAGATCCAGATCATTAGATCTGGTAGAATTGCCTCAGGGGTGGCTAAAATAGAGAATGAAGTCATGAGACCTGATGAAGTAGAAAAGCAGGATGTTTGATTGGGCATCCATATGAATACCAGGCTGTAATGGAGAGGAAGGCTGGAACAGGTACCCCACTCCTAAAAAAAGGGGGGGGGAATGACCTGGAACAACAAGGATCTGGAAAAATGCTGGAGACAGAGAGAGTAAGCGTCAAAGGAGCGTGCTGCCAGGGAAGGCAATGGAAGGGGCAGTGGGGTTCCTGAAGTATGCCAACTCCTCCTCCTGATCCAGCATGTCAAGGGCATAAGAGTGGAAAGAATGGCAGGAAATGAAGAAAGCCAGGCTGCTCTGACTGACCCACAGAAGATGGAAAGAGAGCAAGAGGAAAAGATCCAGGATAAAGTGTATTGGTCAATGATCAAGCAGCGTTTCAAAGCCTTCAGAAGGGAGAGAAGAGGAGAACAGGGCCAGGGAAGAGGTCCGGGTGCTCTTTAAACTGACAATGTTGTGCAAACACATAGCCAAGAAAAGAGGATTTCACCTCTTTCACCAGTAGAGGGAGACTAAGCCACAGGAATTAGGGAAGCATTCTGCACTTGCAAAAGAATGCTCTTAGAGCAAAACTTCAGGTTTGCTATGCACTGTCTGCTTTCCTTTTGCACTACAGCTGCCTGATATTTTTTTCCTAAAAGACTCAATTCAGTAGGGAAATATTTTGACTGATACTGAACAAAATGCCAAGACATAAGTTCATATACAAAAGAGAGTTAACTGGAAAGGTCTGCTCAACGTGATGAAAGCAAATTGTTGCCAATAATCAATCACGCTGCCTTGATAGGGGTGAACCTCTGCTTTGGATTTTGGTCACACCTCCCAGGGTAGCTGTAAACATGCCTACTGACACCTCGTTGAGGGAACTGAGCAAGCTTCCTGGGCCTGATTACCTGTCAACCCATTCAAACCTCATTGACATAAATGAGATGTCTCAGGATTGGGGACAGATAGGCCCAAGCAATCACGAATCTGCACCATCCTTTTGTCCTGGGTCTAAAAAAGCAGGGGGAGATCAATCAGGTAGCCAATCATCAGGAAGAGCCCTAAGAGAGCTGAGCACAGACCAGAGAACTGAAGCAGAGCTAAGAGCGCATGCCGAGGGGCAGAGCCAAGGGGCAGACGAGCAAGGAGACAGCTGAGCTTTGCCCCACAGCTCTTTACGTGGATCCAGAAAGGCACCAGACCAAGCAGGGATCCAGAAACCGAAGAAAAAAAGCCCTGCGAGCCACTTTTCCAGACCCGTTTGGCAGACGGAGACAAAGAGGTTTGGGGACACTGAGGACTGAGTCCAGACATCCAAGGCCGTGCAGAACATTGCTGCGCAGGGAAAGGTTGTGCTTCAGGGCAATAAGAAGAAGTTCAAGTCCAGCCCAGAGGACAGAAGCCCACACACATAAACTTGAGCTGGGAGCAGGAAGAGGTGCCAGCCGGCAGCTCTGGAGCTCACTACCTAGTTCTAGGTCACAAGTACAGAGAGGGCAGGAAGGGGACCTGTGCCCAGGGTGGTGCTCTAGAAGAGAGGTCTGACCCCAGGAGGAGAGTAGGGGCTCAGTGATAGCTTCCAGAAAAATCATCAGGGTAAAGAAGGAAATAAGCATTTACTAAGCATTGCCACGGGTGAGGTACTGTGCTGAGAGTTTTACCAATATTATCTCACTGGATCCTCACAACAACCCTGAGGGGTAAGTGTTATTATGATCCTCATTTTACAGTTGAGGAACCTGAGGCAGAGGTTAAATGACTTGCCCAGGGCAACACAGCCAGTAAGTGTCTGAGACCAGATTTAAATTCAGGTCTTTCTAGCTCCAGGGGTGGCACTCAGTGTGCTACGGCACCCCCTAGCTGCTCTAGGCAGAAATCCTGGACCAAAGTGGAGACTGTAGTGCTGTCAAGAGCTTTCCAGCTGGCTGACAGGTGGATGAGTACTGCCACAGACTACTGAAATTCCAACAGGGGCAAGCTCACAGGTGTGTTGACTCAAGCCCACATCAGGAACCTGCAAAGATCAGACCACTTTAGAAATGCTGAAAGCCTTCAGGTTCCCCGAACTGTCCGTGAAATCCTAGAATAACACAATACCCAATATCCCAGGAAAGCAGCAACAGGAGTAGACCAGTGCCCAGCCCTGACATTGTCTGAAATTAGGAAGTAGCCTTCAAGAACGAAAAAAAAAAAGAAAGAATCCCATTATAAAAAGCTATTAGAGTGACAGGGATGCTCAAGATAAAACCCAAAAGAAGAAAACCACTCTAAAATATCTATAGGCAAAGCCTCAAGGAAAAACACAGGTGGAGCACAAGTTCACTTGGAATTCCTGGAATAGCTAAAGCAAGAGGTTTTTTTTGTTAAAAGTTTTAAGACATTTTTACAAAAGAGAGTGCTACAGGGGAAAATGAAGAAGAAATTAGAGGTATGGGAGAAAGAATTGGAAAACGAATAACATGACAGCTTAACACAAGAAATATAAAATCTTACCTAAGCAATATATTCGCTGATATTAAAATAGATCAAATAGAAGCCAATGACTCCGTGAGATAATAAGGGTAAACCCAACCCCCTATCACCCAGAGCTATAATAAGAATTCGTTACAGTTGCATGTGGTCTTAACCATGGAGAAGGTGAAGCTGTATGACCCAGTGTTCTAGAAAGAGGAAAGTGAACTACCTCAACAGTATTAGGTTGCTAGTGTTCTGGAACTCAGCCTCATAATGAGAGAAGGAGGCACTGGAGGCAAAGGGGAAGGAGGAGACAATGCCAGCCTCTTTAAAAGCCTCTAGGTCACAAGTACAGGGAGGGCAGGAAGGGGACCTGTGCCCAGGGTGGTGCTCTAGAAGAGAGGTCTGACCCCAGGAGGAGAGTGGGGGCTCAGTTATAGCTTCCAGAAAAATAATCAGAGAAAGAAGAGAATCACTCAGATGGCCCAACAGCTAGAAGAGCAGAAAGAGACAATGAAGACCATGAGGAGAAAAAACCTGAACTCTGGCTTCACTACTACTGGGGGTTATTCACATGGTGCCAGTCTGAGGCAAAGAGAAATGCCTCTCCAGCAACCCCAAGTTCAATTCCCTTCCCAAGACAGTCCATACCAGAAAAAGGCACTAAGAGTCTGAGGCACTGTATAGGACCTAAGGGGGAAGTCAGAATTGACTACAGGGGGAGGATAACTGTATTCTTTATTTATGGGCTAATATGAGTAATGAAAACTGTTACTCTGAATGTTTTTTTACCCACATGTAATTCAATCCAATTAAATTTTTTACCCATATATAATTCAATTCAATCAATACACTTAACTAAACACCAACTATGTGTGAGACACTGTGATGGTCATATGAAGACGAACATGAGACAATCTATCCTACAAGAGCTTATATTCTTTCCAGTTCTAAATCAATGATCCCATATAAATACAATCTGCTACAGAAACACACCTGTAAAGAACTAAGCAATATTTGGAGGTTCCCAGAGAAAACTGGGAACAAAATTAGTCAAAAAGATATGATCTGGGGAATAGCTCCCCAAGACTGAATTTGATCTATATTAGTCCAGAGTTTGGAGTTCTGGGCAGGGGTATTGGAAGGTTTTTGACTCAGATTTCACTGATGTATAGACCTTCTTGTGAACAAACTCCCTCTACCAATGCAGAGCAGCACTTGTTCTGAAATTAACAGGCTAAGAAACTTGCCTGGGGCACTGACAGATTCAGTCACTTTTTTAGGGTCACAAAGTCAGTATATGTCAGAGACAGGGCTTAAATTCTGGTCTTCCTGACCCTGGGGCTGGCTTTCTATTTAATACGCCACACCACACTTCATGAGCTTTAACTAAGCCATAGAATACAACTGCATAAAGAAAGCCGTAATTAATTTTTTTAATTCATATCTATAAATATATTTAAGCTGAGCCACGAATAAAAGTAAGTCCCCCTCCACAAAAATGATCTAAGAAACACACGAAAGGAATTAGTATGCCAACAAGTGGGCATCCTCACTGTCTCTGAGTATACCACAAAAGGAATTGATGAGATGACAAGGAAGTTCATAGGCTTCCTCAAGGTCAACAGGCATGGATATCTTTGGCCTTGCACTCCCAAGATGCAGGCTGAGAAGATTCATAATGGTTTGATTATCAGAGATGTCCTGAAATCCTCTCAATCCAGAAACTGAATCTTTGGATCATTCAAGAACTGACCAGAGCTGGGCTGAGATATCAATGAAGCATAACAAAAGGCCAAAAAATGGCAGCACTTTACAAAGAATACCCAGGAGACCTCCAATGCCAACTTCTCCCCAGCCAACAGGGCACGGATAGCTCAATGGTCTGACTGCTGACCAGGAGCCATCCAACGCAGCATTTTAACATCTACAATCGCCCCTTCATTTCTAGTTGTCAACCTCAGGCTTCTTAATTTATAATCCTGCAGTGTTCCATATACCATCACATAGACCTTACAGAAAAAGCTCCATGTCGCTACCTTGATTTTGCATGGCATCATGTGCAAGTAGACCCTTGGCACACACCAGCTGATGGTAATGATGATTAAGTCACAAGAAAGAACCCTCAGCACATCAAGGAAGAACAAGGCTGCAATACAGATAAGTCTATATTGAACAATCTATGAGCCTGACAAATTCTCTCATTTGCCACTGTTCTAATTCAACTTGGAATCAGAATTCCAGCTTACACTAGAATTGAACACAGATAACAGAAATGTCTTAGGTAATATATCAGTGTTAAAACTGACACTTTAAACATCACTTTGGTTATAAACACATCAAATATTTTCTGCAGTTTTCAGTCAATGGCAAAAAAAAACTTTTTAAAAAAACTATTAGTTGTACTATTAAAATAAACTTTTCCTATTTCACTACCTTGGCATATTAAAGAGACGTGTAATTCTCCCCAAGGATTCCAGCAAATATACTGAATAAAAAGGAACTGTGAAAATAAGTTTATTTTTTAAATTGTGAAAATTAGTTTATTTTTTAAATTGTGAAAACAAGTAAGAATTAGAATGAAGGCATAAGAAGCACAGAAATAGTAAGTAAGCACATGTAACACAAAATAATTTACCTTTTGGTGTAGGTGGCAAAAGATCTTGATATAAAATCTGTTCAACTAAATCAGAAAAGCTTTCTGAGAAGAAGGGTGGTCTTCCTAAAAATGACAAATTCATTTGAAAAATTAAGTAATATTTTGGTATCAACAAACTTTCCAAACCAACCTTAAACTGGAATTATTTGTAACAGAACTACCCAATATATGTTGAGATGGAGACCAACACTTTTACTTTAAAAGTACAATGTCCAAAATAAGATAAGTGATAATTTCATTGTACTCTTCCCATCAGATTGTAAACTGCTTGACGGCAAGAACTATCTTGTTTGTTTAAACTTAGATTTGTATCCTCAGAACTTAGCACAGTACCTGGCACACAGTAGGTACTTAATAAATATTTACTGACTGACTGCCTGCTTGCCCTGATTAGACCACTTCTAACATTCCCCTTCACCTTCTGGGGGCCACATTTTAAGACGAGAATCAACAAGCTAAAGCTCATCCCATAAAGGACACCCACCATAATGGGAGAACTGGAATCCACACAAGGATCAGGGAAAGAAATCACAGAAATTCAGTTTCTCTCTAGCAAGAAAACTGCCATTATTTTAAAATTTTTCTATTTCAAAATGTATTTTCTAAAAAAAATTTATAAATTCCTCCATGGGTCAAAAAATTTATTATTTGCAAGCCACAAAAACCGTGGACTACAAGTAGACTATCATGAGATACAGACAACAGGTTTACAAGGTTGCAAATAACTCTACCTGCTTTTAATAAATATATGCAATTCACTTTCCCTGATAAATGGCTATAGTATATAATTTGGGAATATAGAGGAGAAGATATAGATTTGTGATTTCATTCAGTCGTCTGTATCTTATAGTCTTGGAGAGCTGCCTGAGGCACTGAGGTTAAAAGACTTTTCCCATGGATGCTCAGCAAATGTATGCCAGAAGAGAGGAGAGGAGGGGAAGAAAAGGCAGGGGAGAAGAGTGTGATGGGGAAAAGGAGAAGAAAGAAAGGAAAAAAAAGGGGGAGGGTGAAGGGGACAGAGAGAGGTGGAGGGATGAGACAGAAAGAGGAAAAGGAAGACAAAAAAAGAGAGGGAAAGAGGGAGAGGGCAGGGGGACAGGAGGAGGGAAAGAAGGAGCTGGAGGGGGAAGAAGAAGAGGAGGAGGAAGAGAAGGGTAGAAAGAAAAGAAAAAAAGAAAGGAGAGAATGAGGATGAGGAGGAAGGAGAGGAGGAAGGAGAACCTCTAAGTGCACCTGTACATGCTAAACTATTCTACCAATTTAATCAAATTCAAGTAGTTCAAACAAAAAGGCAGTAAAACCAACTATGACTTTAAAGGTAGGACATCTGGACAAACAACAGATTTTATTAAATGATCTCTTGTCCCTCAACAAAGAACATTTTTATGAATATTCATGAGGTATGTACTAGTTATCTTAAGTTGAAATGTAAAGAAAAATAAATCACCTGAAAACATTTCATAGAGTAGACAACCCAAAGACCACAGATCACTCTCTATGGAGAAGTCCATGCCCTTCATAACTTCTGGGGCAGTGTAGATGGGAGAGCCTACGGTCCAAGTACAAAGAGCAATACAATAATATCAAACACAAGCTTTCCTGTGACTCCCAAAGTAATTTATTTGGGAGAAGATGAGATTAATAAAAAGTGAACAAAGGAGACAAATGAATAATGAAGCCTTAACTGTTCAATCAGAGAAATTTAATGTTACTTACATTTATTGTAATTGGAAACTTTGGGTTTTTTTTAAAATAATTATAAAACAGACTGTGAGATTGCGATTTGAGATTGAGATTAAGGAGTATGACACATTTAGATATATCCTTTCTTAAGCTAATAACATAGTGTCAAAACAACAAAATCTAAAATTATTCCTACAGGCATCTCAATAGGCTACATACATTCATTTTCTCTAGAAAGCATGCAATAAAACTACTTTTGGGGGGAAATCCAAACAGCATCAATAAACTTCTAGCACATTTTCTCATTAGTGACCCTTCTGGCCAAACCTGACCTTCAAAGCCAGAGAGAGAGCCAGAAAACCATTTTCTCTGCTTCCTGGTTCTGAAGTTCTGTTCTATTAAGTTCTGTTCTATCTGATGCTTGTTGCACAGCTGACCCCGAATCACATGAACGTCACTGAAATTTCTTAAGGACGTCATATAAATCGCTATACAAACTCAAATGGCATTTGGTCATTGGTCCAGGAAGACCAAAAAATAAACACTGTACTGAGTTACAAAGAGAACAATTTTAGCAAATAATTTATGTATGTTTTCTTTCTCCACTTCCTATCTATCCAGATGTTCATTAAAGGTTTACTGCTGCAGCTGAAATGAGACGATAAATCTGTCCTCCCAAATTATAATTGCTGCATTTACCGGCCTCACTGTTGCCATTATAATTCTTTCATAAGGGAGATAGCATATAATGGAAGTATCTAAACCCTACCACATTTTTTTCTGAAACCATTACTAAGGTACATATGTTTCCTTAGGAAAATGAGAATTTGACAGATAATTACACTCTATAAAAATGTAAATAAGCCTATCAAACCAAAACACACCGGAGACCAAGGAAAGTTTTAAGAAACTCATACAAAGACTTTCCTTATGTTCAATGGAATAAATACATATATTAAATCCTAAATATATTATTATACAGTAAAACCTCATTTTTAGACAAATTGTTTCTATGAAAAAGCCTATGAAGAAAATAAGTGACTAAAAACATCTAAATGATGCTTATGCACTTTAATGTTACTTTGAATTTTAACAGCTTAATGGTATCCAAACTAATAATATAGAAAAAAGAAAATACTGGGATGCTTTAACTTCCATAATTACTCAAATATGTTTTAATAAAATTCTTACAGTAATTTAGCAAATTCTATTCTTTAAAATTTTTATTAAAAAATCTTAAGAAATTATTTTTATCCCAACACATTCCACTGAAATGGAATTTTACTGAGGACATGAAAATAAAGTGTCTAATTTAGGTTCTTTCCATATATTTCCTCTATCCAAAAAATAATCACTTTCTTGTTTGCACCTGCAGGTCTTTGGTGGACAAAGATACAAGGTAGTAAGGACCTAAACTAGGTTGGTGTCTCTATGAATGCAGAAAAGGGGATGTATGTGAGATATTTTGTTATTAGAAACAACGAGCTTCGGCACTGCTATGTGTAATCAGAATGGAGTCAAGAATAACATCATAGTTGTGGGCCTAGGAATCCTGACAGAATGATTGTACCCTCAACAATAACAGGGAAGTCTAGAAGAAGGATTGGGGGAAAAGATAATGAGTTCCATTTTGGACATAACAAGTTTGCGATACCTATGAAACATCTAGTTTGATATATCCACAAGCAGCTGGTAACGTGGAGCTATAGCTCAGGAGGGAGACAAAGGCTGGATATATAGATCTGGGGATCATCCGAATAGAAAGGATGATAACCGAACCCAGGAGACCTAATTGGATCACCAAGTGAGAGAGTAGAGAGGGAAGAAGAAAAGAGTTCCTAGGGCAGAGCCTTGGGGAGACAATCATGCTTAGTGGACATGACCCGGATGAAGAACCAGCAAAGGAAAATCAGAAAGACTGGCCAACAGGTGGAAGAATCAGGAGCAAGCTGCATCTCAGAACAGGAGACGGCATCCGGGTGAGGAGGGTTACTGACTGACAGGGCCAAATGCTGCAGAAGGACCAGGGCTCAGACAAGGCCATTCATTCCGGCAACTAAGAAAGATCACTGGTAACTTTGGGGAGAGTGTTTTCAATTGAAAGAGGAGGTTGGGAACCAAACTGGAAAGAGTTCAGAAGGAAGTGGGAGGAGAGGAAGTGCACCAAGTATAAATGACTTTCTAGACATGAAAGTAAGGAGAAATGCAGAACAACAGCTAGTGGGGATGGTGGGATCAAATTAGGGTTGTTGTTTTTTTTAAAGATGGGGGAAATGTGTGAAAAGGAAAAGAAATGAAGAAGACACAGCTAAGTTGAGAAAGGCAAGAACAGAGGGAATGGGGAGGGAAGGTATTATTTGTTGGTCTTAAGGGAAATCAGTGGACACAAGGTTAGAAAGTCTGCCAGAACTGGATGGAATCACTCTGATGGCTGGATGTAGTCCACTGTCCCCAAAGCTTCCTAGACCTGATATACTATTCAATATGAAGACCGTAGCTAGTAAATTCAATGTTAAGTGGACAAAATCACACTTTTAAGTCAACTAGGCTAGTCCTGAAAGTTTTTAATAATATGAAAGCTTAAAAAACTGACAAAAACAAAACAAAAAAGGATACATTTTATTCAAAAGACAATTTCGGTAGCCAATGAGTGGTGTTAATTGTTTGACAACTTCTATTGAAAACATACCTTTGACTCTGCTTCTCATACATCTTCTCTGTATGTTCTCCCCATCACCTCCACCTTCTTCTGATGCCACCAAAGCAAAGAACTCTTCCAAATTTTCACCTTCTGCTTTGGCCAGGCTAAAATTACTATATTTCAATGTGCCAGGTCCTTCCAAGAGAATCTATGGAGATTTAGAAATACAGACTTGAAAAGAAATCTAATTCCACCAGAACTTCCTCTATAAAGATTCTACCTCATTCAAGGAATAAAAGTTTATTCTAATTAATTTAAATTTGTATCACTGCTGTACTGACTTTCCGAATAAGTATATAGGAAAGGCACTTAAGATATTTCCACTTAAGATATTTTCAGCATTTACTTTGCAACTTTAACACAATGTTAAAAACTAAATAATTACATTAAAACTACTTCAAAATGAAAAAAAAAAGAAAGAAAACCAGAGGCAGAGTAGAATGAATTCAGAAGTTTTTAAAACTCAGTATTCAATTGGCTCATTTCCCTGAGCTCCACACTGGAAGCTATAGCAGCAAAGAGGAAAGTAATTCTCAGGTTTTCTTAGGGATGGACTAAGGCCCCACTCCCACCCTGCCCATGTGAGTAGCAGGGACATGTGCTCTTCTCCATGACACCAGGCATTACTTTCTTGTATCTCCCAGAGCTAAAATACAAAAACTGACTCAATAAAGTCACTAGAATCAGGCAACAACATTAACGAAGTATCTATCATACGCACAGAAGTTCATAGTGCTGATACCTCACACACATTAAAATTATGGGCATATTAAAATGTGCATCGATATACTGGCATGCTATACCTACTTAAAGAATTTCTCCTCAGTTAAAAAGTTATACATAATCACATTTTAAATATTTTATGTTACGTACGGCAGCTAAAGAATGTCCAAATCAGGGAATTTTTGTTGTTGAGTTGTTTCAGTCGTGTCTGACTCTTCATGACCCCATTTGGGGTTTTCTTGGCAGAGATACTGGAGAGGTTTGCCACTTCATTCTTCAGTCAATTTTACAGATGAGGAAAACTGAGGCAAACAGGATTAAGTGACTTGCCCAGAGTCACATCGCTAGTAAATGTCTGTGACCAGATTTGAACACAGGAAGACTCATCTTCCTGACTCCAGGCCTCTACTCTATCTACTGTGCCACCTAGCTGCCTAATTCAGGGGATAAGAATCTTCAAATTAATCAATTAGGATTCCTTTCATATTTCATAATAAAAGGGTGAGCAGACATAGGAACTTATATTTAATACCTCAAAAAAGGATTTGAAACATCTAGGGAAGTGCTTTACCTATAATTGGTACTCAAATAGTTACTGAACAGATGAGCCTAGGTATTTGCCACAATATAAAATATCTGTTAAATTTAGTTATTCGTGGGGACTAATAATTTTATGATACGTATCATTTGTTTTCAGTAAGGTGATCTCTTTAGACAATAAAAACATAAACAGGACTTTAAAAATCACAAATTTGTTACTCTTCTTCCCTGGGGTGGCCTACTGTAGCCAATAAAAGGCTTGTAGTTTTAAACTTCAACATATATTTCATAATCCAAGGTGCCCAAGATTCTAATAACTGACGTATTCAAGTGAGAGTATCCACTGGGCTCTCCATCACCCAATAAAAACATTCCAAGTTTCATAAAAAGCACCCAATAAAAACATTTCAAGTTTCATAAAAAGCACCCCAAGATATCCGAGGTCTTTCTTTAAAACATTCACCAAGGCTTGAAGTGATAAATTATCAATTACCAACTCCTATGAAGATAACTCCCTAATGCCTTCTTAATGTGAGTTCAATTCTTAACATTAGTCACTTAGCAATGAATATTTATCTACTGTACAAGGCAAATCTCTGCCTTAGTACCTGCATACATACAAAAGTTATCTAGTGACTGGTTATCCAGATTTCACTGTTCTAAATCAAGCAGACTATGGGCTAGAAAGGTTTTTACTGCTCTGGAAATCACTTTGTCCTTGTATATAAATGGGTTTTTATGCCTACTCACAAGATTGTGAAAGTTAGAATATAATATTCATAATCTTCATTTGTTGATGTGTTAATTCCAACGTGGAATTAAACAGGAATGCTTTACAACGAATATGTTTTATATAGACAGAAACTGCTGAGAGAGCCAAAATGGCAGATTAGGGGCAATCTCCCAGCCGGGCTCCCCCAACATTCCCCTCCAAACAACTTTAAACAATGCCCCAGATCAAATTTTAGAGAGGTAGAGCCAACAAAAAGTTGGGGTGAGATATTTTTCTGGCATAAGAAAACTTAAGAGGCTGCAGGAGAAGCCTGCAAAATCGAGGTGGAAGTCTGGCAGAGATCTGTCTGGAATCCATATATACAGTAGTGGTGGCAGCAGCAGTGTTGGGACCTCTCAGCCCACAGATGGGAGGGTGGTTGGATAACTCAGAAAGACAGCACAGGGGACCCTTTGCTGGCACTGAGTACAGCTGGAGCCGACCAGCAACTCTACTGCCCATATTCAATTCTGGGTCACAGTTCCAGGGCAGAGATAATCATTGGCGGGGGAGGGGGTCTGTTACAAGGGAGCAGGGGCCCTAGCCATAGTACCAAAGCAGGGAGAAGTGCTAGCACATGCATCTGCAGGAAACCAGGGGCCCTTCCTTGGTAAAGACCGGAGCACAGACCAGGAGAACAATGACCAAACCTCTTCCAGGATCCCCCCTACCTTGGAAGCACCAAAAACTTGCAGGGCCCCAGAACTAGCTCTGAAAACAGCACAAAAAAGCCTGACGCTTAGGACAGTGCCTCTCCACCCCTGGGTGAGCAGAGCCCAAGTTTAACATAAAGCTTAAAGTCAAGAAATAGGCTGGAAAATGAGCAGACAGGGGCAGCTAGGTGACGCAGTGGATAGAGCACCGGCCCTGGTGTCAGGAGGACCTGAGTTCAAATCCGGCCTCAGACCACACACTTGACACATACTAGCTGTGTGACCCTGGGCAAGTCACTTAACCCCAATTGCCTTGCCAAAAAAAAAAAAAAAAAATGAACAGACAACAATAACAAAAAAAAAGAATTTGACCATATAAAGCTACTATGGTGGCAGGAAAGACCAAGACATAATCTCAGAAGAAGACAATAATGCAAAAACAGCTATCAAGGAAGATGGCGGAATAAGACAGGAAATATCAAGCTCTCCAAATTTCTCCCACAAACAAGACAAATATCTCCTCAGAGTGACCTCTGAGTGGCAGAAATCATTAAGAGTAGGGGTAAAGTAGTCATTCTCCTAAGACAACTGGGGAGGACCTCAGGAAAGACCCCACCTCCAGGGGCAGAGGTTTGGCCTACCTGAAGTACAAACACCTCCAGGAGACTCTGGGAGCTGGGTCAAGAGAAGCAACCTCAGCTTTAGGAACTTTTGCCTCACAGACAGTATGAGGGTCAAACAGTGGATCAGGCAAAGGTTAAAGGACCCTCTGCTGTCATGGGAAGCCAGGCCCAGTTGTACTGACCAGACTCAGTCATGGGCTGTGGCTGTGGGTGAGGAGGAATGAGCTCACACCCAAGTGAGTGCAGCTTCCAGTTGCCCAATTCTAGTTTTAAGGAATTACTTTCTTCAGTGAGCTTTTGTACCTCCCACCCCGCCCGACCCTAGAGAAACAGGTGTGCGTGTGTGTGTGTGTGTGCGTGTGTGTGTGTGTGTGTATAAAACCATACTACACATACTTCTATTTGTCAGTTCTTTCTCTGGAGGTGGATAGCATCTTCCTTCATAGGTCCTTTGTAGTTGATTTGAGTATTTACAATACTCAAAATGACTGAGTCATTCAAAGTTGTTCTCAGAACAAGATTGCTGTTACTGTCTAAAACATTCACTTTGTTCTGCTCACTTCACTTTGCATCGGTTCATATGTGTCTTCCCAGGCTTTTCTAAAATCAACCAGCTTATCATTTCTTATAGCACAGTAGTATTCCATCACAATCACATACCACAACTTATTCAGTCTTTCCCCAATTGATGGGCATCCTCTCAATTTCCAGTTCTTTGCCACCACAAAGAGAGCTGCTATAAATATTTTAAAACATGTAAGTTCTTTCCCTTCTTCCTTAATTGCCTTCCAAGCTCATATCAGTCTGAAGAGCCACATTCACACTGTACTTTTGCTCCAACATAGTGATGTCATTTTGGTTCTCTTCAAGAATGGACAGCAACCAACTAACTTATGTTGACAAAGGATGAAAATGGCTGACTTTGGAAAGAAATAATAACCCTGATGAATAACATGTTCAACTCTTCTTAATATATCGTATGTAATAACAGACACAAAATTTTATTCCACCCCTAAAAAAGTGCCATACAACAGACATCCGTACTTTAGTAGCTAAAACTCTTCTCTTTTATTGAATGACTAAGTCAATCATTCATGCCCTAATTTAAAAGTAACAACAGATGATAAACCCAAAGATCCTAGCAACTGAGGTAAGAATCTACTATTTGATAAAAACTTCTGGGAAAACTAGAAAGCAATCTGGCAGAAACTAGGTACAGACTGACATCTCACACCATATTCCAATATAAGCTCAAAAACACTCTTTAAATATAAAGGGAGATAAAAGCAAATTAGAGGAGCGGGGAAGAAATTTCCTATCATAAGTATGGCTAGGGGAAAAGTCCATGACTAAATAAGAGATAGAGAAGCTTACAGGAGGTAAGATGGATAATTTTGATTATATCAAATTTAAAAGGTTTTGCAGAAATAAAATGAACAGTCAAAATTAGAAGCAGAAAATTGTGAAAAAAAAAATCTTTGTAGTAAGTTTCTCTGATAAGGTCTCATTTCTCAAATATATAGGGAACGGAGCTAAATTTATAAGAATAATGGCCATTCACCACCTGATAAATAGTCAAGGGATTTGAACAGGCAGTTTTCAGAAGAAGATATCAAAGCTATCAAAAGTCACATAAAAATGCTCTAAATCACTAATGATTAGAGAAATGCAAATTAAAACAGCCCTGAGGTACCGTCTCATACCTATCAGATTGGCTAAGATGACAGAAAAAGAAAATGACAATGCTAGAGGGGATGTGGGAAAACAGGTACATGAATGAACTGATGGAATTGTGAACTACTGAAACCATTGTGGAGAACAATTTTGAACTATACCTAAAAGGTTATAAAACTATATCCCCTTTGACCCAGCAATACTACAACTAGGTCTTTACCCCCAAGAAATCAAAGAAAAGGAAAAGGACCCATATGTACAAAAATATTCATAGCAGACCTTTTGCAGTGGCAAAGAAATGGAAATAGAGGGGATTCCCATCAACTGGGGAATGTCTGAACAAGTTATGGCATATGAATATGATGGGATATTATTGTGCTATAAGAAATGATAAAAGGGATGGTTTCAGAACAAACCTGACAAAACTTACATGAACTGATGCAAAGTGAAATGGGCAGAACCAAGAGAACAATTTACACAGTAACAGCAATATTGTAAAGATAACCAACTGGGAAGGACTTGGTAACTCTGATGAATATACTGATCTACCACAATCCCAAAGATCTCACAATGAAAAATGCTATCCGCTTCCAGAAAGAGAACTTATGGATTCTGAATGTGGATTTAAACATATTTTTTTCATCTTTATTTTTCTTGTTTGTTTTGGTTTTTTTCCCAAAACATGGCTAATGCAAAAACATGTTTTGTATGATTTCATATGTATAATGAGTATTGTAGTTCTTGCCTTCTCAATAGTTGGCAGGGGAGGGGAGAGAATCTGAAACTGAAAATAAAAATAAAATTGAAATTTTAAAAAAGTTACAAGTAACATTACTCAAGGATCTCTGAAAGGAAGGATTTCCTTCAAGTTTTAATAGCAATCTGAATGGGAAGCTAATAATATACAGTGCTGTATTTAATTTTAGATTACTTTAATACAAAGGAATTTTAAAATATTCTATGATTTTTCTCCATCCTACTATATTCTACAGCCTATATTTTCCTATATCCTATGTCAATGACTTAAGGTACCAACAATTTCAGCCTAAATTAACAAAATACCTTTGAGAGATGATTAGACAGTACATATTAACTCAGAAGCAATAATGCAGACAATGATTCAATTACCTTCCCAGGAGAAAGATCACAGAACAGAATTCCAAGTTTATGAATATGATGTAAGCCAGTCACCAAGTCAATCCCAAATTCTCTCACTACATCTTCAGGCAGGTGTTCATCTTGAGCAATAACCAGTTCTAAGGAACCACCTACAACAAATGTATAAGGATCATTTCTGGTAAATAATCAAGTAGAATGAAAGAATAACGACTTTCACTTGTGGGTTCTCAATGCAGTTCACATAAAAAAAATCGGTTACAAAAATTAGACACAAAATACTAAACAATGTGTACATATTAATATACTACATTAAATCTATGTGATAAAAATGCATTTATATTATTTCAAAGTGTTAAGATATGGAGTGATAAAAAGTCATCTTTCCCTATTGGAACCACAAGAGTAATTTATAAATGTAGAACGTCTGTAGCTAATAAATATGACGAGCCTCCACAATGAGGAATTGTTGAGGAGGGGCTCAGTCACCCACTAGTACTGAGTAGCTGTACTAGTACTAGCCTAGTACTAGGCTCTAAAGAAGGGGTTCTTAAGCTGGGGACTAGGGGCCCCTGGAGGTAAAGGATAAATAAACTTAGATGAGAAAAAAAATTACATTTTTATTTCAATGTAATTGATATTTTTGTAATGCTATACATTTTGATCTTTATTTCAATGTAACTGATATCTTTTGTAATGCTATGTATTTTATTTTAAAGATTGAAAAACATTATTCTAACAAGAGGTCCATGGACTTTGCCATCCTGTCAAAGAGGTTCATGATACAAAAAAGGTTAAGAACCCCTGTTCAGCAGCAATGGTTTCCAAACGGTGAGCCAAAGTCCAGGAAAGCTATCCCTACACTCCCCAAGAGGGTGGTTGGTATAAATTGGGTGGACACAACTGCAAACACCCAGCATCCTCCATACACATGCCTCAGAAGATAAAGGACTTATTCGTGGTAAACAACTAAACAAGAGTCACACAGGACGTAAGGATGGATGCATGGGATCTGCACCATTGGAGGGAATACCTGTGTCAATAAAATCACAATTCCATTGAAGTATTTGAGTAAGACCAGCCATGATTTTTTTTTACCCAAACTAGTGGGTTATCTGTCTTTCTTTTAAGATCTTTACAGAACCAATCCCTTTAATCTCCTAAAAATTGCCACAAGCATGGACCTTTTATGAGCTTCATCTTGTCCTGACCAGCTGTTTTCAACATCTTCGTTTTCTATAGTGCAACTGCCACTTCCTGGTGTAGTACATTAGGTACAGCCCTGATCAAGGCCAATTATAGTGGACATCCTCCATGAAAGTGTCAGTATCTCCTTGTCTGGAGCAAAGATAGTTTCTCTGCTCTGTTGGTTTCATTGTGGTGAGTGATCTCCATTGGTTAAACTTCCACAGGAAATGATAATCATCCATGCTGATATCCATTCCTCTATCCATTGCTTGTTTATCAGCGTTAATCATTTGTGTAAATAGGTCAGGTTAGACCTGAATTAACTTCAAACCATATCTAGTTCAACTTTAAGAAACGAATTTAATTTCTTATCTTTCATCTTTATCCTTCTAATTTGGTGTTGTTTTAATCTTTGCTCCAACAAGTCAAGTGTTTCAGAAATGATTCTCACATCAACAGCCGTGTCTTGTAACATAATTAATTTCCTTTTTTGTGATGTTGTTTCAGTGTTTCTGATGTCCAGCATGTTCTGACCCTCTCCTTGAAGAAAGTATTCATGATATACAAACCTGTGGCCTTTGGCCTCTCTTGTTTCTTAACACTTGCCCATACTTTCTAGCATACTTTTTCACTGTCTTCCCCTATGCTTACACCTTTACTGAATTCCAAATGACTGAAGTCATTTATTATGAAGGTATACGCTGAGTTAATTGGGGGAGGGAGAGATCTTACAAAGACCTTTTATAGAACTTCTCTGTATTGCCATCCTCTTTAATGGATACTGACCCATCAGCTACAGTTATCTTCATGGCAGTTTTTTTGTTTATATTTATTATGAGCACTGAAAGGCAAGATGACCAACAGGCCTATTAAATGATGTTTCTTATTGTCTTTAAATACACCACAAAACCAACTTTTCCATCTCCCTCATTTGTCTCTCCTAGGAGGACATGGAAATCATCTCCCCACTTATTTACAACTTCCTCAAATCCTCTATTTTCATTTATGGTGAAAGATCAATATTGATATAAATCAGCTCTTCCTCTACCATACTGATTCACTGGCCATTAGACAAGAACATTACATTTAAACTACCAACAGCTAAGTTGTTTTTTCTAGTCAACCTAAAAACTGCATTATTCTCAGTATCCTTACCCCTTTTCCTGTGACCTTGAAACCACTGTCACAGAAGGTCACACAGAACTGACAGCCACATTGTAAGATTCTAGGTTTCCCAGATTGTCATGGCCAGCCATCTCATTACATAATGATGATCATACATATAGGCAATGAGTCTCTGTGTACCTACTGGGCTATTTCTCAGACAATAAACACAGTTTGCCATACAACTATACCGAGCGAGCCTTTTCAGCATTCTGGATGCCATGGCTTCCACTCCAATGGCACAGCTGTCAAGAACTGAGGGTCACCTCTTCATCATGGTAAGACTTAGAAGGAGGACTTTTGTGAGGGTACCAATCTTTGAATCAATTGAAGGGCTTTCCCAAATAACAGCATATCAACATTTTTTCTCTAGACTTTTCATGCTCTTTGGATAAACTAATACATGTAAGAAGCAAGAGAAAACACATGATGATCCTCTATTCTCATCCAAGAGCTAGGAGCCTACAGGTGTGGAATATGGCACAGACTGTCAAATACAATTACTGGTGTCAGTTTTCCTCAAATGTTTATCTTAGTCAAAAAAGAATGTTCTTGGTGCAGGGGATGAGAATATTGAGAAACTGTTGAGATACAGGCAAAAGGCGTCAGTAAAACTTCAAAAAGAAAGCAAATGTAGGACAAATGCTTTTTCAAATGTCCAAAAGGTTTGCATTAACAACACCTGCTTCACACTCCTTACCTGTGCACAGCTCTACTACAAGCCAGAGGTGATTGCTCGTCTCATACCATTCATGGAAAGTGACTATATTCTTGTGTTTAATTTCATTAGTAAGGCGAACCTATTAAAAAAAAAAGTTAAAATAGAAGTTAAAGTTAAATTATATGTAACATAATATATATGGTATATACAATATATGATATACATAATATATAAATTAAGTTAAAATTAAAATACAACTTAAAATAAAAATATGAGTTAAAAATAAGATACTGTATTTTGAGTAAAATCATTTTTAAAATCTTGTCTTTTAAGCATTATAACTCTCCTTCCTTAAACTCCTGGTGAAATATGATTTTATTCAATTACTTACTTTCATACCTGCTTCAGACCTAGGATCATGGATTTTGATCTGGAAGGAATCTTAGAGATTCTCAAATCCAAATCCTTCCTTCTACAGGTGGGGAAAAGGCCTATAGAAGCTAAGTGACTTGGCCAAGGTTACACAGCCAGTAAGCAGCAAAGCCAAGACTCAAACCAAGAACCTCTGCTGCCATGTTCCTTCCGAGGTGTCAAACTCACGGCCCATAAAAGGCCCACAATATTCAGGAGTGCAGCCCAAACCACATTAAAATATAACTGAGAAATGTTTAACAATATGTAAAAATACTATATCCCATCGATAACATCAATTTGTGGTTTTCTATGTCAATATGTGGCCCACCAGGATCCATTTCCATATGAGTTTGACATCACTGTACTACATCATGTTCCCACTACCTACAGTGCTGTAATGAGCAAGTAATACATGGGAAAGTATTTTATTATTAAGGCATTTTCATTAACACACTAACATAAAATATGTATGTATTATTAGTCATAATCACACAAAGCCAAAAAGGACAAAAGCCAAGCTCTCCATACTTCTCCAATGATGTAGTAATGCTGAAGGTTTGAAATTACTCTAATTCGGGGCAGCTAGGTGGTGCAGTGGATAGAGCACCGGCCCTGAAGTCAGGAGGACCTGAGTTCAAATCCGGCCTCAGACCAAACACTTGACACTTACTAGCTGTGTGACCCTGGGCAAGTCACTTAACCCCAACTGCCTAAAAACAAAACCAAACAAAATTACTCTAATTTAAGAAAACTACATTATACACTTTCAAGTACCTGTTTCTTACCTTAAATTCAAATTAAATTTTTAAATGTTGCATGTGCTAGTTTTTAGATATGCTTTTAAATAACATCTCACATGCCAATTGAGTGCTAGATCCAAATAAACATACAGCTTTAAAAACTATACTTAAAATCATTACTTTAGGGGAAGCTAGGTGGACCTAAAGATTTAGGAGGACCTGAGTTCAAATCCTGAGTTCAAATCTGACCTTAGACACATGATACTCACTTAGCTGTGTGACCCTGGGCAAGTCACTTAACCCCAATTGCCTCAGGAAAAAAAAAATCATCACTTTAATACTCCCCTCCCCAAAACATATTAACTCACTTGTATGGTAATTTTCAGGTTTACAAAGAGCTTTTCTCTCAACAACTCTCTCAGGCAAATACTGTGTCATGTTCTCTCTCTCTCTCTGTCCCTCTCTGTCTCTCTCTCTCAGAAAAGTGAGGAAGCTGAGACTCAGAGAAATTAAGTATTTTCTCTAGACAGCAACTAGTGTCAGAACCCGTTTTTTGTTTTTTTTTTTTTTTACTCCAGGATGCTGCATTTCCAGATCTACAATCCTCTATGAGGGAAAAACAAATTCATCACAACAACTATGTGGCGCTCCTACTAAAAATCCTCAGTAGCTCCCCATTGCCTTTAGAACAGAGTTTCTTAACCTTTTTTTCTGCCACATTCCTTCTGGCAGTCTGGTGAAACTGATGAGTCCCTTCTCGGGATAATGGTTTTAAATAACTGAAGGAAATGCTAAATTTCAGTTGGTGATTAGTGAAAATAAAGATGTCATTTCCCTCCCATCCACATTCACTAACCCCTGAAATCCAACCACGGCCACCTGCCAAAGGAATCCAGAGATTCCAGGTTAAGAACCTCTGCTTAGAATAAGCGAGGCAGGATAGTGTTGCAGAAGGAACACCGGACCTAGAATCGCAGGCTTGGATTTAAACTCTGTCTAACACTTAGTAACCGGGTAACCACAGACGAGTTCCCTGCCCACTTTAAGCTTTAGCTTCCTCACTAGTAAAATGAAGATAATAATACCTTTAGTAGCTACATCACAAGTTTTTAGTGAGGATCAAATGAAATCACTGCTTCTCTGAACTTGATTCTGACTAAAAAGGAGAAACTATACGAATAAAGAGAAATGAAAGGAGTAGGGGGCATACCATCAAAGAACGAATGACTCCAGAAATAATCTGGCATGCACCCTTCATTTTAAGTTAAAGGATTTACAAGAAAAAATGGAAATATAAATGGAAAAAAGGATGGTTGATGCCACTTAACTTTACCAGTGAAAAGGACAAATAACAAACCTGTTGTTTACTCATGCAAAAGAAAGTATTGCTTAGCTTTTGTAAACAATGCCTTCTGCGTAGTAGGCACTTAAATGTTTGCTGAATTAAATTTATGCCTACAATTGCAAAAAAGGAAAAGAAATTGTAGTCTTTGACAATACCACAAAAATCCACCAGGTGGCGATAATATCCTACTATACAATAGTGATTACATTATAATTCAATTCAATATAAGAAGGGAGAGTCAAAGATATATATATCTTTAAATTATTTGGTTTCCTAAAAGAGAAATCTACTTAAATGTTGGCATTAGTTGAGTCAACAACTCAGAAGAAGCCTGGAGATAATTTTAAGAACAATTTATTGGGATAAAAAAAGTAAAAACTACAACAAAATGTGGCTAACTGGTAAAGTCTGACCTGGAGTTGGGAAGACATGAATTCAAATCTTTAGCCTCAGACAACCTACAAGTTGTATGACCCAGGAGAGTCAATTATCATCTGCTTCATTTTTCCCTGCTGTATAATGGGGATAACAACAGCACCTACCTCCCCTCTCTCTAGGCACCCCCCTCCACATCCAAGCAGTTATGAAGTCATACCAATTCTACTTCTCTCACATACTCTTCTCACCACTGCCACTGCCACCACTCTGGTACAGGCCCTCTCACCCAACACCTGGACTATTCGAATAACGTACTGGTTGGTTGCTCAGCCTCCAGCCTCTCCACCCTCCAGTCCATCCTTCACTCAGCTGTCAAATTGATCTTCCTAAGCACAAGTCTAACTATGTCAACTCCTCCCTCCAACTCAATCATTCCTGTGGTTCTCCATCACTTCTAGGATCAAATATAAACGCCTCCATTTGGCTTTTAAAGCCCCTCATAACCTGGCCTTTTCCCACTTTTTCAGTATTCTTACCTATTATTAGCCTCTACATACCCTGCAATCCAGTGACATTGGCCTCTGTACTCTTCCTTGAACATAATGCTCCATCATCCAACTCCAAGACTTTTCACTGGTTGTCCTCCATGCCTAGAACCCTCTTCCTCCTTATCTCTGCCTCTAGGCTTCCCTGGCTTCCTCCGAGTTCCCACTAAAATCCCACCTGCTGCAAGAACCCTTTACCAGGCTTCCTTAAACTCAGTGCCTTCCCTCTGACCCTACCCCCAATTTATCCTGCATCTATCTTTTTGTCCTTAAGTGTTTGCACATTGTCTCTCCCACTAAACATGAGATCCTTGAGAACAGGGACTGTTTTTTGCCTTTCTCTGCACCCCTAGTACTCAGTACATAATAAGCACTTAAAAAATTCTTGTTCACTAACTGACTAAGGGTTATTACCAGGATAAAAGAAGATAATATTTGTAAAGCATTTTATAAACTTTAAAGTGCTATATAAATGCTAGTTAATATTATTATTAAAATCAAAGATGTTACTATCAGAAAAAAGTTTCTTTACCTGTATGTACAAAAATATTTATAGAGCTCTTTTTGTGGTGGCAAAGAATTGAAAATTGAGGGAATGTCCATCAATTGGGGAATAGCTGAACAAGTTGTGGTATATGAATGTAATGGAATACCATTGTGCTATAAGAAATGATGAGCAGGCAGATTTCAGAAAAACCTGGAAAAACTTGTATGGACTGATGCTGAATGACGTCAGCAGAACCAGGAGAACATTGTACACAGTAACAGCAACATTGTGTGATGATTAACTATGATAGACTTAGCTCTTCTTAGCAACACAGTGATCTAAGACAATTTCAAAAGACTTGTGACAGAAAATGCTAACCACATCCCAAGAAAGAACTATGGTGTCTGAATGCTGGTTGAAGCATACTATTTTCACTTTTTTTGTTGTTTTTTGCTTTTTCTGTTTCGTGGTTTTTCCTTTTTGTTCTGGTTCTTCTTTTACAACGTGACTAATGTGGAAATGTATTTAATACGATTGTACATGTATAACATATATCAGACTGCTTGCTGTCTTGGGGAGGGGGGAGGGAAGAAAAAAATTTGGAACTCAAAATCTTACAAAAATGAATGTTGAAAACTATCTTTATACATACTATTAAGGGGAAAAAAAGGAAAGAAAAAGGATCCTTTAAAAAAAACAGTTCAAGTGAAGAAAATCAGAAGATGCACAACATACAATAGTTAATTTGTCAATATCCAATAATAGGAAGGAACCTGAATAACTAGATGTCCGGTATGAAAAAAAATGACTCTAAAACTATTAAGATTGTGCAAATGCCACAAAAAGATAAAACATCTGTAATCATCTAGAACATTGATGTCAAACTCCAACAGAAACGGATCCTGTGGGTTGCATACTGACTTAGAAAACCAGAAATTAACTGAATCTATGCTGTACTGTATTTTTATTTATTTTGTTAAACTTTCCTCAATTACATTTTAATCTGGCTCAGGCCACCGGGGACCTTGACATTTCTAATTTAGACTTTCTAAAGACCACTGTACATCACTCGTACAATGAGGAGTGGTGCCCTCAGGAAAAGAGATTGAACACTGGAAATGCAGGACTCTACCCTGGTCAGACTCTGTCTGGAGGAGTATTGAGTGCTGGGCACCCTATGACTTTTCAGCAAGGACACTATAGCAGGAGCACACCCAGAGAAGGGTGATCAGGACAGGATGGTGAGGGGATTGGGAACCATGCTATTCAAAGATCAGCAAAAGGAGCTCATTTGTTAAGACTGGGGGAGAGAAGGTTTAAGAGGCACAGCAGTCTTCAAATATATGAAGGAAGAAGGATGAGATTCGTTCTGTGTGGCCCCAGAGGACAGAACTAGGAGCAAAGGATTACAATTTGCAGAGATTTAGGCTCAACATAAGAGAAAATTTCCCCCAAATTAGAACTATTCAAAAAAGAAGGAGGCCACCTCAAGAGGTGGAGGGCTTCTACCTCCTCAAGGTCTTCACTGTGGGTCACGAAGCAGAAGCAGAATGACTTTGTCCAGGATGTCAGAAAAGAGACTTTTATGCAGGCACAGGTTTTATTACATGATAGCTGAGCTCTTTTCTAATTCTAAAATTCTGTATGGATCAAGGCTGCTTTACATGGGCAGAATCTGTCCAGAGCACAGAGATTTCTGAGGAACTAGAAAATCTGCCAATTTATGGAAGTCCACGAGAGGACATAGTGTGCAACACGTGACTCGCTCTCAATAGATGCTCTCTCTAGGTTTCTGAATAAAAGGCTGAAATAATACAGATGAGGTATGGGATGGACGGGGGACACTGGCTGTCCCTGATCCTTTGGTCTTCTTGTCCCACTCTCCATTCTTTCTCTCCTTTCCTTTCCTAGCCCTGAACATTTCTCTCTTTCTCTCTTAGCCCTTAATGTTCCTATCACTCTTAATTGACTAGAATATGAAAATGAAGTATACTTGCATTATCGGTTATGCCTATTTAATAAAATGTAATGTTCTGTTGGAAGCAATTCCCATGTCAATGAGATCATTGATCCATGTGAGTAATGTTTTATGATCTAATTTAAAAAGTAATGAAGTGGATAAATATTTTTCCCTTTAAAAAAATTTAATTTACTGTTAGTTACCCAAGTTACTGATTCTCACTTGATTTGTTTTCTAAAGCCTAGTGCTCCTCACCAAAATTTACATCCCTATCCGTGTAAAGTACAGGCTGATTAAATTCAATGACATCAATTCAATTGGAAATGATTTATTATATCTCTGCACCATAATTTATGGCTGTGTATTTCCAGGAAGGCAGAGTAAGACACTTTACTTACCCAGTTGGTTATTTCAGGTCTTTTGCATTTGTCAGTACAAAGAATGGCTACAAAATTAATCGTTCCTTTCCTTCGGCCTTTATAAACAACAGTCCTGCTTCCTCTTCCGATCTCTTCATAAAGAATAAAGTTCTCCATCTTAAAGGTGAGCTATAAGCCTCCTCAGTTTCATCTCTGTTGACTAAAAAACGAAAAAGAAACCACATATAATTTTCCAAATTCATAAAGATCACAATCACATTTAATATACAAAAGAAACCTTATGATCACACTCATTCTTTAAAAAAAACCAAACCTTCATATGTCAAACAATAAAGCCTTTCTTTTTTTTAAGCACAATGTGAGTCTAGAACAGAATATGTTATAAACCATTAGGCTTTCTGAATGGAGTTCATCAAGTCTTAAAATCAATTGTCTGAGTAACAGTCTTACTTTCAGTCTTCACATGTAACCAATGTCCTTCAGGCCAGCAGTCTCCAGACTTTTTGGATCATACACTTACCAGCCTAAAAAATTATACTAAAAAAAAATGCCTAAAATTGTTCTGAGTCCATACCATCAACATCTGTCTAGTTCCAGATCATATACATGTCCTACCGTGCTAATCAACATGAACGTTACGAATATGTGTGAGGGGGGAATTCGAGAGCCCCGAGGTTGGGAGATCCTGGGGAACCAGAGCAATGGTATCCCCCTCTACTTTCAGAACCCAGATCAACAAAGTCCTTCCCCATCTCCCAACCAGTCTATATTGAACAAGTTTGTACTTATTTGGGTATTTATTCTGTGTAGCCTTTTATAGGTGTCCCAAAAGTCTTAGATTGGTTTCAAGGTCCTAAAGTTTATGTACTTTTGTCTTCTCCTATGGAGCAGAAGCTTCTGCAAGAACAGACTGCATAACAAATTGATTTATGTTCCCAGAGCCTAGCACAGAACACGATACACGGTAGATGCTTAACAAATGTTTGTAGAATGCTTGATTAACTGACAGTCATAAGGAAGTGTGGATGAGGGATGGTCTGAGGAAAAAGATTATGTAATGATATTCGTGAGGCAGATCACAATCCACTCCTGCCGGGCTCAAGCAGAGAGATTTCAATCAGCTCGGCTTCCTCCACTACCCTAATCCAATCCCCACCCCCTCCGAAAGGCAAACCTGACCCTCCCAAATCCCAAAAAAGGTACCTGGGCCTGGACGTTCGATCTGCTGCCACACCTTAAGGATCACTTGAGGCCTTTCCATGGGCCCTGCAGCTGAAATCTTCTATGTATGTTTTCTCCCCCTGAGGAATCCTGACTCTGAGTCACTGACAGCAGGAGCTGTCTCCCTTTTCTATTTGTATGCTTAGCAAGTGTTGGGCAAAGTGTTTGGCATACAGTAAGCACTTCATAAATGCTGCTCTACTCCACTCTGTCCCAAAATGTAATTCTCTGGGGCACGGAGGACAACTGATGAAAATGAATTGAGTTGGAAGGAATGTCTTATGTGAGAAAAAGCAAGGAAGTCAATGTCACAGGACTGCACAGTAGGAGGAAGAGAGTAAAGTGTAAGAAGCCTGGAAAGGTAGGAAGGGCTTGAAGAGTCCAACAGAGGCTTTAGATTTCATCCTAGAAGTGACAGGGAGACACTAATTGACCAAGGAGGTGGGGGTGACACGGTTGGTCAGAACTGTGCATTAGGAAGATCACTCTGTTGGATGAATGGAAGATGGACCGGAGTGAGGGGAGACTTACAGCAGGCAGACCCCGCAGCAGCTATGGCAACGATCCAGGTATGAAGTGATGAGGGCCTTCACCAGGAGGTGGCAGTGTCAGAGAAGAGAAGGGGGCACATCTGTGAAATGGAGAGCCGTTACAAAGGTAGATTTGGCAACAGACTGGATTGGGGGGGGGCGGTGATAGAGAGGGAACAGTTGGGGATGATGCCTAGATTTCAAGCCTGGGTAGCCAGGAACATGGTGGTGCCCTCAATAGTTACAAGGAAGTTAGGAACAAGGGAAGGTTGGGGGGAAAATAAGTCCAATTTTGAACATGTTGAGTTTAAGATGTCTAGGAAACATCTAGTTCAAAACATCCAATAGGAAATGGAGAAGTGAGACTAGAAGTCAGAAGAGAGGTTAGGGCTGGATAAACAAATCCAAGAGATAACTGAATTCATGGGAGCTGATAAGATCACCAAGAAAGACAGTTCGACAAAAGGAGAAGGCAAGAAGACCCAGGACACCTACGTTTGGCAGGTATGACCTAGATGACAATCCAACAAAAGAGATAAGTAGAAGAACCTGAAGAGAACAACATCACAAAAATCTGGAGAGAAGAGAGTATCCAGGAGAAGACAGTGATTAAGGGTCAGAGGCTACAGTGAGGTCAAGAATATGAGGACTGAGCAAAGGCCACTAGATTTGGCAATAAAGAGATCACTGGGAACTTTGAAGGGAGAAGTTTCAGTTGAATGATGAAGTCTGAAGCCAGACTAAGAAGAGTTAAGGAGAAAGTTCATGAAGGATCCAACCATTGTAGAGAGCAGTTTGGAACTATACCCAAAAGGCTATAAAACTGTGTGTACCCTTTGACCAAGTAATACTACTACTAGGTTTGTATCCCAAAGAAATCAAAGAAAAGGGAAAGGGTCTATCTATACAAAAATATTTATAGCAGCTCTTTTTGTGGCGGCAAAGAATTGGAAATCGAGGGAATACCCATCAACTGGGGAATGGCTGAACAAGTCGTGGAATATGATTGTGATGGAGTACTATTGTGCTACAAGAAATAGTGAGCAGGATGCTCTCAGAAGAACCTGGAAAGACCTACATGAACTGATGCAGAATGAAATAAGCAGAACCAGGAGAACACTATACACAGCAATGGCAATATTGTATGACGATCAACCGTGAATGACTTAGCTATTCTCAGCAATACAATGATCCAAGACGGTTCTGAAGGACTTATGTTGAAAAATGCTATGCACCTCCAGAGAAAGAACCAATGGAATCCGAATGCAGATTGAAGCATATCTTTTTATTTTATTTTTCTTGGGTTTTTGTTTTGTTTTTGTTTTGTTGTTGTTGTGGTTGGGTTTTTTGGTCTGTGTCTTCTTTTGCAACGTGGCTAATATGGAAATACCTTTTACATTACTGAACATGTATCATCTATATAAAATTGCTTGCCTTCTCAGGGAATGAGGAGAGGACAAAGGGAGAGAATCAAAATTTAAAAAAAAAAACATTAAAAATTGTTTTTATATGTAACTGGAAAAAATAAAACATAAGAATAAAAATTTTAAAAAGAAGGAAGTGAAAGCACCTATTACAGATGACCTTCTCAAGGAGTTTAGCCACAAAAGAGAAGCAAGATATAGCTTGACAGATAGCAGGAAAGGACCAATGGGGGTTTTTCAAGAATGCGGGAAACTTGGGCACATTTGTAGGCAGTAGGCAAGTAGCCAGTAAAAAGAGAAACATGGAAGAGAAGTAAGAAAGCCCTTCCAGCTACTAGCGCCTCCCCCCAAAAGTTACCTTCTGTTTATTTTAAACATATTTATGTGTACATGTCTCCCTCTATGGAATGTAAATCCTTAAGGAAAGGGATCGTTTCATTTGTATCTTTGTACCACAGGTGCCTGACATTTGGTAGGTGCTTAATAAATGACTGAATTAGCTGAAACTTCTTTTCATTTCCTAAGAAATTGTGCAGTTTTTCTGTGCAGCTTTCAATGACTGCAAGCTGCTCCTTAACACAAATGCATCTTTTCTTAACATCAACATATTCCAAGTGATTCTATATAACTGCAAACATCTCAGGAGCCAAAGAAATCAACTTGGTGCATACCCCAAAGGTAAACAGACCAACTCATGGAAGGTTTAAGTATGCTGCAACAAATTACCAATGGTGGTTTTCAAAGAAAAATGGTATGAAAAGTATCATCTAGGAAATGTATTAAAAAGAAACTGGCCAATTGTGTAGCATTAATGAAAACAAGAATTAACAATGAAACAAATACACAAGAATTTAATTCAAGTACCAAAATTCCAACTAGAAAACAAATGTCAGTATGACAAGGAAACCAAGATCGCTAGAGGTAGGCAGGATTGAAAAAAGGCCAAAATATCTTGTTACTAATTTTTTTAAATAGTTCTATAGGTTCAAAAAGGCTCCAAAAGCATTTACAGATGGTGTGAATTTAAAAAACAAAACTGTCAAAAACTTAGTAGAAATATGAACTTAAAAATTACTTAACAAAGAAGAAATCAAAAACAGTTATAAAGCATCTACCAGATAAGCTGCTACATCCTGTGTTTTGCCCAATTATAAAACCCCAATCAGGAGCAAACAATCATCATTTCAGGATTTAGAAAGAGACTACAATTTACAGATTATCTACCTGGATCCTCTCCTTTTACATGGGAGGAAGGAGTCCTACAGATTGCCCAAAATCAAGCAATCAATAAGTAGAAGTGCTAGAAACAGAACTCAGGTCTTCTGACTACAAATCCTATGTTCCTTCAACTACAGGTCTTCTTTAAAGCTGTGTTGCCTCAGGCAAGACACTGAATGACTCCAAGTCTCACTTTCATCATCTCTAAAATGAGAATGATGTAAATGGGGGGTAGGATAGGATGAAGGGAAATATACTTAGTTTTTCACAACAGGACTACTATGGAAGGGTTTTGCATGACTACACATCTATAACCTGTATCGACATGCTTGCCTTTTCAATGAGGGTGGGTGTGGAGGGAGGAAGTGAGAAAATTTGTAACCCAAAGTTTTAAAAGCACATGTTAAAAATAAAAATTAAAAAAATAAAATGGGAATGGTAATACTTATACTACCTACCTCTTGGTGTTGATAGAATATACTTTTGCAAACCTTAAATCATTACAGAAATGTGGCAGGCTGGTGTAGTGTCCAGGGAAAAAGACTAGTTTTAAAGTTGGAGATCCAGGGTTCAAATCACCACCCTTTTATTTATGTGACCTCGGGCAAGTCCCCTAACCACACTGGGCCTTCAAATGTAGATGAAAGATGAAGAGACTGGCCTAGAAAATGCCTAATATTCCTAGTTCAACTTGGAATTGTGAGATTTTGTCTTTGCCTCTGTTTCCTCAAATGTAAAACAAGACAGTTGACTTACATGATATTTAAAATTTCTTCCAGCTTTAGCACCTGTGAACGGAAAGCCAATGAAGTACAGTAGACTGAGTACCGACTTTAGAGTCAAAAGACAGAGCTTCAAACAGGGCCTCTGCACATACTCTTTAGGTGACCCTATGTCACTGTGAGAGGACAATCTCTAGGCCTGTTTCTTAACTGTAAAATGACCCAGCTGAAGTTGCTATCAGCGCTAGACCTAGAAGCCGATGAACCTCATAGTCTGGGAGGGCTGTCAGCATCACACCTCTCTTTCTGGCAAATCAACTTAAGGAAGGTGGATGCATGGGAGTCAGCATTGAGAACCCCGAACTTGGAACTCAGTATCTACTCTGCCATTTACTACCTGTGTAACCTTGGGCAAATCAGTTAATATCTCTGGGTCTCCTCATTTGTAAAATTAGGGGTTGAACTAATCATTGAAGTACTAGCTAAAAATCTATGAACCTGGAACGTATGAGATCTATTTAACATAAACAACTGCTTTTGTTTGGGAGTACACGACTAACATTCCAAGGAGGAGAGGGCCTTGGAAATGAGCTTCGAAAGAAGCATGTGGAGAAACAGCACCAGAGAAATTCCAAAGACTTAAGTAGGGAAAAGGTGGGAGGATGTGGATGAACAGATGGGGGGAGGAGTGCAGATAACTGCAGGGCAGGAGCTGGAAGGACGTGATCCTCGAGAGGGAAGAAAGGGGGGATGTGGTACAGGGACTGGGAGGAAAGGAAATGGCCCGCGAGGGGGAAGAAAGGCGGCGGTAGCGCGGCAGCAGGAAGGACGCGCCCGCGAGGGGGAAGAAAGGCGGCGGCGGCGCCGGGGAGTGCGCACGACACGCCCCGCGCAGGCTGCGCCAGGGACCGTTGGCAGAGGCGCACGGCAGGCAGCGGCGGAGACGGCCGGCTTCCGCCTCCCGCCTCCCGCCTCCCGCCTCGCAAGGCCTCCCAGCCCGACCCCAGCGCTACGCAGAGGGAGAGAAACGAACCCGTGGCCGCCGTCTCCCCTGATGGCTTCGTCAGGAGAACCGCCTGCCCCCTGAGAGCAGCGACTGGGAAGTGGAAGCCCCCGGCTCCTGGACATTCGCCGCGCTTCGACTTGCGGAGACCCCTAGCGCTCTCCAGGCTGACCCACTCTCAGAGATGAGCGGGGGAGAGACACGGGGAGATTCTGCGGTTCTTTTTTTTTTTTTGCTTACGAACTCAGGGTCTTGCTGCTTCCCCCTCCCTGTTTGGAATCGTCCGGCCCGTCGCCTAGGCAGCACGCTGAACGCCGGAAGCCGGCAGAAGCGCTCATTGGGCCAGCAGTCTCGTTTCTGATTGGCTGGGGTGGAAGGCGGCGTCCCGCCGTCGCTCCTGGCAACCGGGAAGGCTGTTAGACGTTCAGCTTTTTCCACCGTGAGAATCATAAGGGGACGTGGAAAAAACTCCACTGTATCTAACAATGCTTAGCAGCAGCGGAGACCTTTTCTGAGGCTAGGTTCAAATCCCACCCCGGTCACTACCTGGATGACCTCGGGCTGGTAACTTAACCTCCCTGGGCCTCCGTTTCTTCATCTGCAGAATTAGGGGTTTGGACCTCTAAAGTCCCTTCAAGCTCCACTCTATGGCACCCCCCACGCAAGAAAGGCACCTATATGTGTTACTCCCCCCACCTCCTCATCTCTCACCGGAATGGGGGATAAAGACTAGTCTGAGGCCGGTGTAGGTCCCTGTAGGCAGGCGTTCAATAAGCATTTATTCGACACCGAGCAAGAGCCAGGCCATGGCCTAGGTGCTCAGGGTGCAAAGACGGAACCTCAAGGAGCTTACTTTCTACTTCGGAGAAAGCAATATTTACATGGAGAAGTTAATACTTTGGAGAAGAAAGCCTGGGGTGGGGAGGGGAGAGGGAACAGGATCAGTGGCCTTCACCCAGTCAGATAAATACTGTAAGCAGCAAGCCCCTCCCTTCAACTAAATCTGCCCCGGGAGCAGGATTAGTGGGCAGTTTAGTGGCCTTCATAAACTGCCAACAAACTATGCATTAGCTATTGATAAACTAGTGAGGGGAGGAGAAAGCCAGGGAAAGAACTTTGAAAGCGCCCTAGAGTAAAGCAACAGAGAAATTCCCTTTTTAAAATGTTATTTATTTTATTCTGAACTTAAGAGATAAAACCAGTATTTCCATAACATAGTAGAATAGGAAGAAAAAGATGATTGCACGTGAAAGTGCAAATCTATTGTGTACAACTTGCTGTTCCTTTTAAATATGTGATAAAGTTGTCATGTAACTTTCCTTGTTTTCCCTTTTTTTTCTTCCCTTACTCCCCTCCCCCAGAGATGGCTACCATGAGACCATTAGTGTGTATGTAAAAATCATTCTATACATACTTCTAGTTATTAGTCCTTTCCTTCTTTCATCGGCCCTTTGTAGTTAATTTGGGTGTTTATAATAGTACAAATGACTTAGTCACTCAAAGTTGTTCTTAAAACAGTGTACTATATCCAACATTTCTCTTGGTTCTGCTCATTTCACTCTTCATTATTTCCTTCAAGTCTATCCATGTTTTTTAAACTAAGATCATCAAGCTCATCAATTCTTATAGCACAGTAGTATTCCATCATGCTCATATACCACAACTTGTCAGATGAGGAGACCCAGAGATGTTAACTGACTTGCCCAAGATTACACAGGTAGTAAATGGCAGAGCAGATATTGAATTCCAAGTTCTGACCCCCATGCGTCCATCTTCCTTAAGTTGATTGCCAGAGAGTTGTGATGCTAACAGCTCTCCCAGCATCCCCAGAATTTCCCATTCTTTTCCACCCAAAAGAGACCTACTACAAATTATTTGAAACATATAGGTTCTTTTCCTTTTTCCGTAGTCATCTTTGGAATCAGACCTAGTAGTGGTGGTATTGCTGGGTCAAAAGGTATAGGCAGTTTAATAACTCTTTGGGCGTAATTCCAGATTGCTCTCCAAAATGGTTGGATCAGTTCACAGTTCCACCAACAGTGAATTAGTGTTCCATTTTTCTGTATCCCCTTCAACATTCGCTGTTTTCCCTTTCATTCATTTTAGCCAACCTGATAATTGTAAAATCTCAAGGTTTTAATTTGCATTTCTGTAATCAATAATGATTTAGAGCACTTTTTTGTATGACTATAAATTGTTTTGATTTCTTCATCAGAAAACTGCCTATTCCTATCCTTTGACCACTTATCAATTAGGAAATAATGCATGTTTGAAATGTGAGACTTTTATCTGAGAAACTCTCTATATAAAATATCCCCTATTTTTCTGCTTTCTTTCTGATCTTGGCTGCTTTTGTTTTATTTGTACAAAAATCTTCTTAATTTAATGTAACTGAAATTATCCATTTTACACCTCACACTGTCTCTTGTTTATTCATAAATCATCTGCCTATCCATAAGTCTGATAGATATTATGTCCCATCACCTTCAAATTTTCTCGAAATGCCTTTCTTTATATCTAGGTCATGTGTCCATTTTGGCCTTCTCTTGGTAAATGGTGTAAGATATTGGTCTATGCCCGATTTCTGCCAGACTGCTTTCCATCTTTCCCAACAATTTTTACCAAATAATGAATTCTTATCCCCAGAACTTAAGTCTTTACACTTGTCAAACACAAGGTTACCATGGTCATTTGCTGCTGTAAATTGTATGTCTACTCTGTTCCACTGATCTACCTTTCTATTTCTTATCCAGTCCCAGATAGTTTTGATAATTACTGCCTTATAATATACTTTAAGATCTAGTACTGCTAAACTTCCTTCCTTTACATTTTTTTCATTAGTTCCTTTGATATTCTTCGCCTTTTGTTCTTCCAAATGAATTTTGTTACTATTTTTTCTAACAGTAAAATAATTTTTGGTAATTTAGTTGGGATGGCATTGAATATATAAAGTAGTTTAGGTAAAATTGTCATTTTTATTTTATTGGCCCTGCCTACCCATGGACAATTAACATTTCTCCAGTTATTTAAATCTGACTTTATTTGTATAAAACATTTTTATAATTTTGTTCCTATAGTTCCTGGGTTTCTTTTGGCAGGTGTACTCCCAGGTATTTTATGCTATCTAGAGTTATTTTAAATGGGGCATCTCTTACTATCTCTTCTAGCAAGATTTTGTTTGTGATATACAGGGATGCTGATGATTTGTGTGGATTTACTTTATATCCTGTTACTTTGCTAAAATTATTAACTGTTCCAACTAACTTTTTAGTTGAGTCTTTGGGATTTTCTAAGTATATAAGACTGTCTATAAAAAGAAATAGTTTTCTACTCGTTTCCTACTCTGATTCCTTCTGTTTCTTTTTCTTCTCTTATTTCTATTGCCAAGGATTTCCAATATAATATTGAATAATATTAGTGACAGTGAGCAGACTTGTTGTAATTACATCTAATCTTACTGGGAAGGATTCCAGCTTATCCCCATTAAAAATAATACTTGCTGATGATTTTAGCTAAATGCTTTTTATCAATTTAAGGAAAAATCCACTTATACCTATACTTTGAAGTGTTTTTAATAGAAATGAGTGTTGTACTTTATCAAAAATTTTTTCTGCATCTAATGATATAATTATAGTTCTACCTCAGACACTAGCTATGTGGCTATGGGCAAATCACTTAACCTTTGCCTCAGTTTCTTCATCTGTAAAATGGAAATAACACCTACTTCAAGGCTGTTTTGAGGACTAAATGAAATACCACATGTAAAGCATTTTGCAAACCTTAAAGTGCTTTATAAATGTGACCTTGACAAGGGTTTCATTCAGTTTCAGAAGCTGAGACCTTACTTCCCTTTTCCTTTTGCCCCTTTTCACCAAAAGGAGTTTGGCTCCTTTGTTTACAGACCCCAGAAGACCCTTAAAACTTTTAGATTCCTTGTAGACTCACTTTATCTCTCTTTGAAAGCTTATTCAAATGCACCTTTACCCCTAGCCCTAAAAAGAAGTTTGTCTACCGCAGAAAACCCTTAAAACTTTTAGGTTCCTTATGTACTGTCTTTATCTCCCTTTGAAGGGAAACTTCCCCCTTCCAGTTCCCTTCATTATCTATTCTCATTATTTATTCAAATCTCTCAGACCTTCCAAATGGAATTCCCACCTGGACCCTTTTTACCAACTACCACCCCCCTTCAACTGGCCTTTCATTGTGACTACACCCAATCTCCCCTCCATTGTTTTGCCTTCCTATGACCCCTGGCCATTTCCCACCCTTAATCCTAGCTAGGTGCCACGAGGTCCAGGACCCAGGAGTTCTGTTCACCCCAGCTTACTAGCCACTCCCATCCAGATCTCCCTAGGCCCTTCCTCCCATCACCTCAAACTACTTGGCCACTCCTAGATCCCTCCCACAGTTTTTCTGTACTTAAGATCCACCTTTGCTCCCATTCAGATGCTGAGCTGTTCTCAAGCCTAGAGGCTGAGGTTTTCTCCTGCCCACTCCTTAGGGACATCACCTGACCTCCCCCATTCAGACGCTGAGAACCTCTCATGTCCAGAGGGTGAGACTCTCATGCCGGCTTGTCTTCAAGGGTGTCACCTGCCCTATATGTGATTTATCTTTAATAAACTTTTTCTCTGGCTGGAAGATTTGGGTTGAATTCATTCAGGCAGATCCGGCAGCACCGCAATCTTGGGGTGCCTCTGTGCATCTAGGAGCACCCCAAAACCTCTCCACCTCTTCAACCTCTTATTATGTTAAAACTTTGTAATAACTCACATTTCTGTATCATTGCAAGCTCAACCCTGTGAAATAGGTGTTGCAAGCATTATTGCTCCTAAAAACTTAGAACTGGAAGGAAACTTTGAAATCTAAAATCCATTTTACAGATTAAGTGGTACCCAGATTTAAAGGTTAAGGAATAAGGTTTTGCTACCTACACTGTTCCCCATGCCTGGAATGTTCTTCTGTCTCATATTCACCTTCTGACTTCCCTGGCTTCCTTCATGTCACAACTAAAGTCTCGGTCTTCTACAGGGAGCCTTCCCCATCCCTCTTAGTTCTAGTCCTTTCCCTCTGTTAATTATTTCCTATTTATCCTCTAAGTTGCTTGTTTGTACTTATTTGTTTGCTGCTTGTCTCTCCCATTAGATTGTAAGCTCCTTGAGGGCAGGAAGTGTCTTTTGCCTTTCTTTGGATGCCCAGTGCTTACTTAGCACAGTGCTTGGCACATAACAGGTGCTAAACACATGTTGTTAACTGACTGACAATCCTACTTTTTCTCTTGTTTTTTTTTTCTTTTCTTACTTCCCCAACCTTCTTTCCCTCTCTTTCTTCTTAACAGTCCGGCTGAACTGTCTAATAAATCTGCTCCAAGCTCAGGTTTTTCTGGCCTGTGCTATTTTAAATACATCAGTGAGTTTGTTAGTCTTCCTACCCATAAAGTGGGGATGGACATGCATTATTATCCCTTCTTTCATAGTTCACCAAGGCAGTGGGTCTCAGAGTGTGGTCTGGAGGTCCACAAAACCTTTTCAGGGAGTCTACAAGGTCAAAACTATTTTCATAATAATAATAAGATGTTTTAATTTCTAATATGATAAATAACGATAGCTATAACACACACGGGAGTGGGTGCTTATTAATTTTTAAGAATGTAAAGGGGTCTGGAGACCAAAATGTTTGAGACCTGCTACACTAAGTGCAGATGAGTTCAAACAGTCATTGTCGGGTTACAACAAGGAGCAGCATCCCCTGATTTCTTGTCTAGTGATCATAATCAACATTATTTGTAATCACTTAGTCCTGCATCACTTTTACAAAATGGGAACTAACTTCTTTAAACAGGAAGATGTACACATCTCATTTACAATAAAACATTGAGCAAGCATTCAGAAAAGGTATCTTTTGAGACTGGTACATACCAAGAGAAAAAAAGGGCATAGAAACTGTGGAATAGTCTCCCTAACTTGATCAAGACCAATTCCATTCCCAAATCATCTGGGTGTGGGGCAGCTAGGTGGCACAGTGTATAGCGCTCCAGCCTTGGAGTCAGGAGGACCTGAGTTCCAAATCGTCTGGGTGATGTGGTATTTAAGCTATACCCACCCAAAATGAACTAGCCTGGCCATAATCCTTATTAATAGCAACAATCAGTAAGTGTCCAATATGGGCAGAGTACTATTCTAGCAGACAGTGGAAAGATACAAGATTCAAATAAGAAATCCTGCCTTTAATAATAAATAGTTGATATTTGTTTAGTGCTTTGAATTATGTTGTTTTCTAAACATTATTTCATTTGGTCCAACCTTTGACGTAGATACTATGGATGTTACCATCCCTATTGTTTGAAATGAAGAACCTAATTAAGAACAGGAAATTGAGAGGGCTATCGGCAGGGAAAAGTTACTAACATTTTGTCTGCTCTTATCAATGGAAAAGGTGCCTGCAAAGGCAGTTCTGAAATCTCTAGACATCATTAGAATACAAATGATATAACAGTAATGTGGAATAGAATATCCCCAGAATAGAATTCAGAACGATTTATAATTCTGGAGGTTTCAGACTCAGCAGAGATGAATTCTGCTCATTCAGCTTCAGTTCCTCACTTTTTAAGCCTTTCCCACTTCAACCCTATTTTGAGTTTTCAAAGTTTTGGAAGAAAGCTAATATTAATCTAATGCAAGGTTCCTCAAATATTTGTGGTCAATAGAACACTTGGGAGAAATGAAAGTCCTCACAAATCACAAACCAACTCCTTGCCAACACACACATAAACACACACACACACAGACACACACAGAGCAAACACCATAATGAATGGGAAATGACAGTCTGCTTTTGATGACATATCAATTGGGTATGTAGGATAAGACAACTATTAATCTATTCCAGAAACAAGAGTATATAGACTGTCATTAGTGCCGTTTGTGTAGTCCATAGACTAAAATTTGAGAACCACTTATCCAGTAAATTAAAAATAAAAATAGGCCCATGAGCAATTTTTGGCATTAGGAACAGAGATGTAAGCTAATAATCCAAATGTTGGGTTGCTGTGAAATTCTGTGGCTTTTCAGAGTAGCATTTGATTTCATTAAAATTCTAACCTTTAACTCCTGTAAGACTAAACTATTAGTCTTAGTGGATGTCAGCTAAGACTTCTAAATAATATTTACCCCTTAATACAATCCTCTGTCATCTTTAATGGTCATATTTAAATGAATGTGCCACTGACATCTTAAGACAACTGTGATAAATAAAAATGAAAACCCATACCCTTTTCACTTCTGCCCCTCGAAAAATACTTTTAAAAATAGCAGCGACAACTGTTTTATGTGTGGTTTTAAAATATACTAGCCCAGAAGCAAGTGACTAAACAAGGTCCAGAGCTTAGCACAGTACTTGACACACAGTAGGCACTACACACACACACACACACACACACACACACACACACACATGTATGTACATGTAGGTATGTGTGTTGATCTTAAAGATTCTGTCCATTTTGAAACTCCATTTGTCACTTTCTGAATGTTGCCATCATGCCTTAGGAGCTTTAGTCTCACCCTGGAAGATCCCTCAGCCCTTGGGACCTCCTTACCTAGCAACAGTCATCTTTTCTCTATGGCCTCACCCAGGAATATCCTTTTACTATGCTAGCCTCCTCCCATTGGTGAGTCCTTTGTGGTGCCTCTGTGTTTTGGAGTGGGACTGGCTGGCTTGCTTCATTCTCCTCCTGGCTCTGCTTCTGACTTTCTACCACCATACTTCCTGACACAGTGCTCCTCCACTCACTTCTCAGTTTGTTTTGGGTGATGTCTTTCCTTCTACTAGAATATAAGCTTCTTGAGGGCAAGAACTGTTTTTCTTTTTGGTTGTATTTGTATCCCCAGTACTTGGCATAAAGCTTGGCACATAAATAATAAATCTTTGTTATCTTATTGCCATTAAAAGATCTACAAAAGTCTTGCATTTTGTCTGACTCCCTAATTATTGTTATTACCTGGCTTCCACTCCAGCCCACGGGGTTTTGCTGATAGGCAGTCCTGTCACGTGTGCTGTTTATGTGGAAGAAGATATGGCTGGCTCCTGATTGCCTAAGGGAATGCCAAGCTAGCCATGCCTGCCCTAAGAGATTTATTTCAGTTGGTTCAGACATTCTTGGGAGAGATGTGAAGAAAAGACCTCTTAGGAGGCAGTAAAAAGAAAGATTTTGAATGGTGGACTGTAGCTCTCCAAGCCATAGACAGATATGGGAACTGATCCCATCAAGTTCTTGACCTCTAGGGCCTGTATTCTAGAGAGTGTTAAGAGAGGACCTCCTCTGGGCGAGAGTGTTCTCTCTCTCTCTCTCTCTCTCTCTCCTTGAGTTGAAATCCTATCTTATTCCCAGATGAAAAACTCATTTACCCTTCCATATTTCCTTGCATATTCCAACCTGTAGAAATGCTATTTCTAATTCCTATTTTGCTTAGATAAATGGGTTTATTCACTATTTGCTATTTGTGATGGTCTTTTATGTAACTAGTATTTAGTGAGAAAGGCACTAATCTAGCAAGTGTAATGTAAGGGCTACCCTACCCTTTAAAAGCATTCAGGTAAATGGCTTTCCTCGTGATCCCAGAATCATACTCCTAGACCATATGTAATTGAGAAATGGCAGCTAGGTATAATTTTTGCCAGATACCCCTCTTGAAGACTGTAGGAGAGTGCCTAAACTCAGCTGTCCCATGCCTGGCCTCCCCCAAGCCATTCCTGCAGCTTACGTGCTGGTGGTGCAAGCATGAACCTCTCTTACTCCTAGATAGGTGGAATAGATCTCAAATCATATCTAGCACATGCCACCTGTGAGCTGGCTCCACATATTAAGATAACACACACACACACACACACACACACACACACACACACACACACACA
>NW_020954577.1:23162680-23176512 GCF_900497805.2 Vombatus ursinus | reverse complement strand
ACACACACACACACACACACACACACACACACACACACACACACACATTATCATCAAATCTATCCTTCAAAAAGGCAACATAAGGGACTCCAGTCCGGCACACTGGATAGAGAGCAATTCCTGCACCAGGAGACATGCCTCTGATACAGAATGGCTGTGTGACAGTGGACAAGTCAGTCACTTAATTTCTCAGTGTCCAAGACAGCTAAGACTATAACCTCTAGAGAAGGTACTGGTCTGCACTGATAGAGAGAGTTCCTCACCAGGAGTTTCCTATATTTATAAAATCACAGGTTTCCATTTTTTTTAATTACATTAAAAAAACCCCTAGAATAATTAAGTTCTTCACAGTCCTTCATATTCCACAATTAAGTTATATGCTAGTAATTCCACTTTTTATTTGCAAGGTACTTTATTTATGCGTACTTTAAATCCAAGCTAAGCAATTACAGTTTTTGGCATTCTCCATATACCATACTATCTCCAACAGTCTACAGTCTCTGGTCCATGGAAACCCGAAAAGATAGAAGACTTGGAAGATGTTGTCAAGGACTGCAGCTGTCACCTTGTTACAATGTAATTATCATCAGTCCATTAGCATTCTTTATCCTCGAGACTTCAGGAAGTTCACAGCATGGTCTAGCACACATCATTCCCCAGGAACACACATAACACATAGACACATGTAGGGAAAGTCATCCCAAAATTCCATAAAGAGGATCACTCATCTGCCTCCTGCATGAAGCTCTGTGGGGCCAGCCTCATATTAGCCAAGAACTGTACTTCTCCCAGATTTTTTTATAGTGACTCCAAGAAATCTCAGTGTAGGGAAATTGTTGTCCCCTTATTGGGGCTATTGGCATCAATTTTGGCATTTCTGTCCCTACAATTGAACTGCCATGACTTCTTCCTTGTGATAACGTTAATTGGTGCTGTGACAATGGAACATTAAACGAAACAGTGTTACAGGAGACAGTTCCACCATAACAATGTTACAAGTAGAACAGGGTAGGGGCGGAGCCAAGACTGCAGATTAGAGACAGCAACCCAGGGAACATTCTCAACATTCCCTTCTAAACAACTTTAAAATAAGGCCTCAAATCAAATTTTGGAGTCGTCAAGCCAACGAAAGGTCAGCATGAGACATTATTCTGGCCTAAGAAAACTAAAGAGGTTGGCAGGAGAGGTCTGACGCCAGGGTAGGGGCATGTGTTAAGTCCACACACACAAAGCAGCCACAGCAGCAGCAGCAGCTTCAGAAGCTCTCAGCTCAGGCAGTAAGAGGGTCAGACAGTGGGTCAGAATGAGATTACAGGGTGGGGCAGCTAGGTGGTACAGTGGATAGAGCACCAGAGCAGCGAACATTAAATCCAGCCTCAGTCACTTGACACTTAGTAGCCATGGGACTCTGGGCAAGTCACTTAACCCCATTGCCTACCCCCCAAAAAAAGAGAGAGATTACAGGGGACCTGTTGCTGGCACTGAGTACAGCTGGTGCTGATTGGCAACTCCATATAAGCAGTTCTGCGTCACGTTTTCAGGGCAGAGAGGAGAGTTTATGGTCTGTCACAAGGGAACAGGAGACCTGCTCATAGTTCCAGGGCCAACAGGAGCAGTGCTAGTGCTTGCTGCTACAGGGAAGCAGGGGCCCTTCCTGAGTGAAGACCAGAGCACAAACCAAAAGAGTGATGGCCATATCTCTCCCCAAATCACAACACCTTGGAAGTATCAAAACCTTGCAGACCCCCGGAACTAGCTCTGAAGGCAGCAGCACAAAAAAGCCTGAAGCTTGGAACAGTGCCTTGCCATCCCCAGGTGAGCAGAGTCAAAGTCAAGAAATAGGCTAGAGGGAACAGCTTGGTGGCATAGTGGATAGAGCACTAGTCCTGGAGTCAGGAGGACCTGAGTTCAAATCTGGCCTCAGACACATGATACTCACTACCTATGTGACCCTGGGCAAGTCACTTAACCCCAATTGCCTTGCCAAAAAAAAAAGAAAGAAAGAAATAGGCTAGAAAAATGAGCAAACAACAACAAAAAGAACTAGACCATTAAAAAATTACTACAGTGGCAGGGGAAGACCAACACACAAACTCAGGAGAAGCAACAATGTGAAAATAGCTACAACCAAAACCTCAAAAAAAAATGCTAATTGGACACAAACCCAAAAAGAATTCCTAGAAAAGTTCAAGAAAGAGATAAAAGTGGTAGAGAAAAAACTTGGAAAAGAAGTGAAATGCAAGAAAATTACGAAAAGAGAATAGCTTGGTAAAAGAAGCAGCTACGTGGGACAATAGATTGAATGCTTGATCTGAAGTCAGGAAGACTAATCTTCCTGAGTTCAAATCTGACTTAAGACATTTACTTGCTGTGTGACCCTGAGCAAGTCATTTAACCCTATTTGCCTCAGTTTCCTCACCTGTAAAATGAGCTGGAGAAAGAAATGGTAAACCACTCCTGTATCTTTGTCAAAAAACCCCAAGTAGAGTCATGAAAAATCAGATATGACTGAAAGAACTGAACAAAAAAAAAACATAAAAAATAATGAAGAAAATAACACCTTAAAAACAGAATTGGCCTAATGGTAAAAGAGGCACAGAAAAAATCACCAAAGAAAAGAACTCCTTAAAAAGCAGAATTGGGGGGCAGTTAGGTGGCACAGTGGATAGAACTCTGGCCTTGAAGTCAGGAGGACATGAGTTCAAATCCAGTCTCAGACACATGACACCTACTAGCTGTGTGACCTTGGGCAAGTCACTTAACCCCAATTGCCTCACCAAAAAGCAAAATAAATAAATAAATATAAATTTAAAAAGCAGAATTGGCCAAATGGAAAAACAGATACAAAAGCTCAATGAAGAAAATAATTCCTTAAAAATGAGAATTAAGCAACTGAAAGCTAATGACTTCATGGGACATCAAAACGATAAAATAAAGTTAAAAAATGAAAAACATAAGAAAATATAAAATACCTCTTTGGAAAAACAACTGACCCAAAAACAGAGCAAGGAGAGATAATTTAAGAATTATTGTACTACCTGAAAGTCATGATCAAAGAAAGAGCCTAGACATCATCTTTCAAAAAATCATCAAGGAAAACTCCCTCAGTATCTTAGAACTAGAGGATAAAATAGAAATTGAAAGAATCCACCAATCACCTCCTGAAAGAGATCCCAAAGTGAAAACTCCCAGAAATATTATCACTAAATTCCAGATCTCCCAGGTCAAACTAAAGATATTTCAAGCTGCCAAAAAGAAACAATTCAAATATTGTGGAGTTACAGTCAGGATCACACAATATTTAGCAACTTCAACATGAAAGGAATGGTGGGCTTGGAATATGATAGTCCAGAAGGCAAAGCAGATAGGATTACAATCTAGAATCACCTTCCCAGTGTAACTGAGTGTATTCCTTCAGGGGGAAAATGGAAATTTAATGGAATAAAGAACTTTCAAGCATTCCTGATGAAAAGACTAGAGCTGAATAAAAAATTTGACATTCAAACACAAGACTCAAAAGAAACACAAAAAAGGTGAATACAAAAGAGTAATGATAAGGGACTCAATAAAGTTAAGCTGTTTACATTCCTATATGGGAAGATGATACCTGTAATCCCTAACTTTATCATTATTAGGGCAGTTAAAAAAAAGTTTGCATAGACAGAGGGCAGGAATGTAAGTCAATTATGTTGGAATGATCTCCACAAAAATTAAGAGGGGGAAAAAAAGGATGCACTGGTAGAAGATGGAAGGGAGAGATAGAACGGGGGAAATTTTCTCACATAAAAGAGGTGCACAAGGAAGAGCTTTTACAATAGAGGGGAAAATAATGTGGGGGGGGTGACAGTCAATGCTTGAACCTCACTCTCATTGGGACTGGTTCAAAGAAGGAATAATATATACCTTCAGTTGTGTATAGAAATGTTATTTACCCAATAGGGAAATAAGAGAGGAAGGGGATTAGAAAGAAGAGGAGATGATAAAGGGGAGAGTGGATTAAGGGAGGCCGTGGTTAGAAGCAAAATAAATTTTTGAGGAGGGTCACAATGGAGGTAGTGTGGGGAGGAGGGGGAAAAGCATAAGATAATGGGATGGAGGGAAACACATAGTAATCATAGCTGGGAATGTGACTGGGATGAGCTCACCCATAATGGATTAGAAACCAGAATCCAACAATATGTTGTTTACAAGAGACACACTTGAAACAGATGGACACACAGAGCTAAAAATAAAGTTCTGTTTTTAAAAAAGTTACAATATAATAAAAAAAAAAGTCTGGAGTAGAATCTAATATGCAAAAATAAAAATAGACCTAATTAAAAGAGATAATCAGAGAAACTATATTTTGCTAAAAGGTGCCATAGACAATGAAGTAATATCAAAAAATTGTATAGCAAATTTCTCTGATAAAGGCCTCATTGCTCAAATACAGAGAGAATAGAATCAAATTTGTAAAAAATAAAAACTATTCCCCAGTTGATAATGGTCAAGGGGGGAGAGGGAGAGACATCTCCAGTTGTCCTGATCTATATCTTGCCACTGGAGCCAAATGGCTGTGAAGGAGAAAGTGAGGCTGGGCTCCCCCACTCAAATCCAATTCACTTACAAGTCAAGGCATCACCTTCCTGATGTCATGGTCCTCTTCAAGAACAAAAGACAAACAACAACCTGTGAGTAGTCCAAGCTGCCCCACCAGGCAATTCTAGTTAGGCAATGCATCTCCTTCCTTCCTTCCTTCCTTCCTTCCTTCCTTCCTTCCTTCCTTCCTTCCTTCTTTCCTTCCTTTTTCCCTACTTTTTCCTTCCTTTCCCTTCACTTCCCTTCCTTTCCTTCCCTCCTTCTTCTCCCTCTGTCCACATAGGGTATCATACCCTTGGACCTGTGGGTACTCTGCCCAAAGAAATGTAAATTTTGATCTCCGGAACCTCATAAGATATCTTGGAGTTTATGGGTTAGATTTTTTCCTAAGTTCCTTGCCTTAAACCCAAATCACTCTGGTTCTCATTGATTGACCAACAATAGGTCCCAGGCCAAGCCCTACTTAGTCATTTTTTGGGCCCCATTTTTTGGCTCAGAGTGAATGTAAATAGTAATTGCTTTTTTTTTCAGCTATGTTATTAGAACATCCATCGTATTGGGCAGACTCTTAAGGAAACTGAATGCTAGTGAGCTATTGGCTAGACTATAAGAATCTAAGGAGTGGCTAGATTTTAAGAATCTAAGCATCTTAATGGAGGCAAGGTGGATCTTATATTAAGAAAGACTGTGGGAGGGACCTAAGAGTGGCCAGTAAGCTGGGGTGAACAGAAGTCCTGGGACCTGGACCTCATGGCCAAGGGAGAATGGAGCCTAGCTAGGATTAAGGGTGGGAAATGGCCAGGGGCCATAGGGAGGTAAGATAAAGGAAGGCCAGGCTAGGTTAAGGGTACATTGGGTGCAGCCACAATGAAAGGCCAGTTGATGGGATTATAGCCTCAGGCAGACCGCCAGAGATTTGGCCAGGTGGGAAAGTACAGGGTTTTTCCTTTTGGGGTCCAGATCCCAACCCCATCATTCCCCCCTCAAATAAATGGGACCCAAATTCTTTAGGTGTAAGGGGCAAAGGTCTCTGCTTCTGAAACTGCCTCCTGTTGGCAAGGGGCATAGGGTTGTCCCTGCCTCGAGGGGGTCCCAAAGAGGAGGTTGACTGGAAGCAAGCATAGGCTGCATCCAGGGAGCAATGGGGAGACATTGGCTGGTATCTGCTGTTTGCTACCAACTGTAGATGAATGGCCCAAGTTTGGAGGCTAGCTTCATTACCTTGAGCAGGATGTGCTGAACCTGAGTGATGCTTCCAGGCAAAGGTTGCCCCAGGACCCAAGGCCGTTGCCAGTGGGACCCAGGCTGGAGCTGCTGCCCCTCCTCCTTCTTTCCTTTCCCAGGTGGGGGAGGGTGAAATCAAAAGTGAGGGGTAAAGGGTGAAACTCTCTTCCCCTATGAGAGGGGTTAACATACCCTCTTGACTCAAGGGAAGGGAATGGTAGCAAGGAGTTACCAGGGTTGTAAGGAGGAGTTTCAAAACTCCTTAATGATCAATCACAAAACCTCCAAAATCTGCCAAGATATTTTTAGCTGTTCTAACTTTTCCCTGTAACCTCCATGAAGGAAGATTCAGGGGTATAGAGGGAAGGGAGTAAGGAAGCCTCAGGGAACCAAAAAGCAACTGCAGTTTTCCCCAATTCTATAGCGCTGAGAGAATTAACAGAATTGGGCATATGCTTCCAGATAGGGCATCCATCCTTGTGCTCTATGCTGCATAAGGTGTATCCAGATCCATGGCCTCGAACCGACCCAGTGGACCAAGAGCCTGAAAGCATCAGGCCAAGTGTGAAGACAGCCTCATAACTGTCTGCCTGAAAAGCACCTCCAAGCCTTGGTTCTTGGAGAGTGACCCCAACTGTAGAACAAGGAAGGGGGTGGGGTGACATACCTTCCATTCTTGGCTGGAGAAGAACTTGGGGTTAGGCAGTTTCCCCTTATGGGCCACCAAAATGATGAGATTTAGAGGTTCAGGGGTGCTAGTACCCCAATATCACAACACGTGGATCCTGCCTGAGAGAATTGGACCCAAGCCTTCTTTCAGCCAAAGACAAGGTTTATTAGAACATCCATCATATTGGGCAGACTCTTAAGGAGACTGAATGTCAGTGAGCTATTGGCTAGACTATAAGAATCTAAGCAGTGGCTAGATTTTAAGAATCTAAACCAATAGTAATTGCTTTTGTTTTGGCCAGAAACCCTGAAGGTCTTCCCCTCCCAGATTTATTTGTTCTTTATTAGGTAAAAGGGGCCATTCTTTAGCTCATTTCCTACCTAAGTTCAATCATTGAATGGGCTTTGCTTCAGTCAAACTGTGAGCTTTAAAAGGCCAAGGTCTCTCACTGCATCCCTGGCCATTTCCAGTTGTCCTGATCGATATCTGGCCACTGGATCCAGATGGCTGGGGAAGAAAGAGTGAGGCTGGTGACCCTGCACAGCCCTACCTCACTTAAATCCAATTCCCTTGCAACTCATGGCGTCACCTTCCTGATGTTACGGTCCTCTTTGAGAACGAAGGATAAACAACAACAATGGTCAAAGGATATGAATAGGAAGAAGAAATGTCATATAAAAGTGCTCTAAATCACGATTGACGAGAGAAATGCAGATTAAAACAACTCTGAGGTATCACCTCATTACGCATCAGAAATGAGAAATGCTGGAGGGGATGAGGGAAAATAGCTACATTAATGGATTGTTGGTGGAACAGTGAACTGGTCCAGCCATTCTGGAGAACAATCTGAAATACCACTGTTCGGTCTGGATCCCAAAGAGATAAAAGGAAAAGGATCTACATGCATAAAAATATTTAGGCAGCTCTTTTTGTGGTGGCAAAGAACTGAAAATCGAGAGGATGCTCATCGATTGGGGAATGGCTGAACAAGTTGTGGCACTGTGATTGTGCTGTAAGAAATGACAAGGGGGATGGTTTCAGAAAAATCACAAGCGAGACCTGTATGAACTGATGCAAAGTGAAGTGAGTGGAACTGGAAGAACATTGTTTATAGTAACAGCAATGTTGTGATGACGATTAAATGTAAAAGACTTGGCTACTAGAAACTTACAGTGAAAAAACTCTATTCACTTCCAGAGAGAGAAGTGATGAACTTTGAATGCAAATTGAAGTGTACTTTTCTCACTTTTTTCTTTTTCCTTTTTTTTTTTTTGCCATATGGCTCATATAAAAATATGTTTTGCATGATTTCACATGTGTAATTGATATGATATTGCTTGCCTTCTCAGTGGGTGAGGGAGAGGGTAGAAGGGACAGAGAGAATTTGGAACTCAAAAATTAAAAAGAAAAGAATGTTAAAAATAAATAATTTTTAAAAGAAAATACAAATAGAACAGGGTTTTGAAATAATGTGTTAATTTTTAAATTGTGAAATAACATTGGTCGGGACAACATCATGTAGGGTATCCCTAGATCTCCAGGCCAGATTATTACAGTAACTAAATAGTCATTTCTAATGTCATTACCTTTTTTGCTTATCACTTTGACCACCCGATTATTCTCCTTAGAAAAACCATAATACTTTTCATTGCCTTAAAATGATAATGCTATTTATCCTCATCTTTAAGACTCATTATCTAAATCCAGTGGAGAACAGCAACAATAAAAATGAGGGAATAAATCACTTTAGCAAGATAAGGGGATTGAAAAGGAATCTATAAAAATCAACAGCTCTCTTTAGAAACTAGGAAAAATTCATAAAGAAATAGTATTTATAATAACAAAATATTTTTAGAATGTGGGCATCAATTTTTTTGATACACATAAGATCTATATAAAGATGCCTATAAAACAATTTTGGCAGGAAAAAAACTAAATAATTGGATACATTATTCACACAACTATGTCTAAATACATTATTCATATAACTATGTCTAAAAAATTTAGCAAAAATATCAGTAGTACTCAAGTTTATAGATTTAATTATATGCTATTCAAGTCACCAAATGGACTACTCGATAGTATTGTATTAGATATTAATAAAATCTACATAGAAAGTAAGACAAGAAAACACAAAAGAAACCATTAAAAAATGAGATAAGTTTACTTGCATGGCCCCATTTCATTGTACTATAAAGTAGGAGTTTTCAAAATACCTGATACTGGGGAACATAAAATTATAATGGAATTACTGTGTCCAATAATTTGCAAATGATTGAAATAGTTGTGGCATATCAATACAATAAGATATTATGCCATGACAATGAGAAATATAAAGAACACAAAGAAATATGAAAGACTTTATTAGAAGAAATGATACCCTGTTGAAGAAAACAGAAGTAGAATAACACTTCCAATGACTTCAACGATATCAAAATGTCAGTCGAAGAAGAGCTCAGTAGGGGACATGGAAACAACTAAATCATTTTAATTTTGTTAAACTTGATAGTATTTTTTTCCTTTTTAACAAATGGAAAGTAGATTAAAATGAATGATTTTTAAATCTTGTTTGTTTATATTTTGATTGTGGATTGTAAACTAAGACCGAGGCAAGTACTTCATTATAGCGTGAAAGTGACCTGGGTGTTCAAAGGCTATGATAGTGAAACATAAGCTCTGGCAGGTCTCACCAACCAGAAAGTCTTGGCATATGGACTCAGTGCAACATCTGTCATCTGTTACCGAAGCACCAGGTTAAATAAGTTTAGGGAAGTTCATGAGCCCATTGGAAATAGGCTGGTGCCTTTTTCTGCCACAATCAGGGAGCTTGTAATTCAGTTAAATAAACTTTTATAAATTGCCTACCATGTTCAAGTCAAATGTTTACATGGTATTTTAAAATTTACAAAGTTCTGGACAAAGCATTATCTCATTTGACCTTTGCAACAGCCTTGTGAGCTTGGTACTACAGGTATTATCAATTATCAATTATCAATCCTCTTTAAACAGATGAGGAAACAGGCTATGAGAGGTTACATAACATGCCCAGTATCATGAAGATCGTGTCGGAGGTGGGACTCAAATCCATTTTTTTTCCTTGACTTTTCTATGACTCTGCTTCCTAGTTTATAATCTACTAAGGCGTGTATGCAAAGAAGCATCATACAGATGAAATCCATATAAAAACTCTAGACTGAATCTCCTAACTCACTCCTTATAGTGGCAGGTTGGATCCCCAGAACATGGTTGCTGCTCCCCCCACTTCAGGGTGCTAGGGGTAATCTTAAGGGATATGGTGTATCTTTCTAATGTTGTTTAACAACCACAACCTTACAAGCTCCCTCCATACAGTGGATTCCTCCAAATATAATTTCTCCATATCAATTGACAGTTAATATCTCCTCAATATTAATTAGTCAATTAATATCAGTTAGAATTTACAAAGAGATATTTATTAAGAAAATACAGCAAGACCTGAAGTACAAAAACCTCCCAAATCAAAATGCATTCTCTTCTACCACCTCAGATCCTGATAGGCCAACAATTGGTCCCAGGCCAACCCCTACTTGGTCATTGTTTGGGCCCTCATTGCCTCACAATGAGTGTAAATAGCACTTGTTTCTGTTTTGGCCAAAAACCTTGAAGGTTTTTCCTTCCCAGATTGATTTTTTTTTTTGACTAGGTAAAGAGGAAATCCTCTGCCTTAATCACTAAATGGGCATTGCCTCAGTCAAACTGAGACCTGTTAAAGACCTTAGCTTGAAAAGGCCAAGGTCCCCCACTGCATGCTGGGTCATCTCCAGTCATCCTGATCTATATCTTGCCACTGGACCCAGATGGCTTCAGAGGAGAAAGTGAGGCTGGTGAACTTGCACAGCCCTGCCTCACTTAAATCCAATTCCCTTGCATCTCATGGCATCACCTTCCTGATGTCACGGTCCTCTTCCAGAATGAAGGTCAAACAACAGCAACAACAACCCTGGGGACAGTGGGCTCATACTTGAAGTGGTCGCTGTAAACATTCCACTAAGTGTGGCGTAGTCCCTAGATGTACTGTTTTATTGACGGCGCATCTCAGCGGCAGGGTTGATTCATTGCTGGGCTGAGTGACTCGAATCATTCCTCAGGGTAGTGCAGGCCTTTTATCCAGTTCGGTCCTTCAGCCTCCAGCAAACTCTTCTATGGATTCCAGTGCCTTGACCTCTGGTTGTTCTTTTGACTTTTCGCAGGCAAAGGAAGAAGGGAGGGAGCTACCTGGAGGCCAGCCCTGTGCTCTGAGGAACTATTGGCTGCACTTAAAATTAGCTGACACCAGCAGGGAAAGCTAACGACCCCAAAACAGGTTGTTTTTTTTTAAAGGGCAAAAAGGAGAGGATTCTTTAATAGAGACAGGGGTAAAACCACTTTTGTTGTCAATGATTATGGACAGTAAAGAACCGGGGCAACTCGAAAACTGATGTTTCTCTTTTCTAAGGAAAAGAATGCTGTTCTTTTCCATGTCTTTCCATCAATCCTCCACACAGAATCCAGCCAGGAAAATGGAGTCCTTCTGATTCTCTTAAGGTCTAAAGATGAAAAATGCTTTTTAAAAACTCTGTAATGTCCAGTTCTAATAGTACACTAAATTGTACTCAGGTAAGGCATGGTAACATCTGGTTACAGAGACACACAAGTTAATTATTGTCAGTGTTCAACCACCACACCTAATTTGGAAAAGTTCATGAAATCGTGGACTATTGTAGCTAAAAAGGGATCCCTTGGGAAAACAGGACTTTAAAACATCTCTGCCAAGATTGATGATGAAGAGTATTACCCACTTCTTTATCGAGATGTGATAGATGGGATGAAGAAGGCAACATGTTTTTGGACACTGTCAATGCAGGAATTTATTTGCTTGTCTTTATATGTTTGTCATAAGAGTCTAGTCTTTTTCTTTTTTTCAAGCGGGGGAGAGTGAAAATGAATGCGTGTAAACTGAAAAATAAATTTTAAAAAGAAAAGAAATAAAACATCTTTTCTTTCATTGATTACATTTGGTATATATGAATAAGAAAACATCTCTACAGGGTAGAGAGGGTGTAGGCTTACTACAAAGTAGTAGCATTTATTCTTGAAAGTCATATTCCTAAACTTGGGTTGATATTTTTGAAATCATGACCATAATTCAAAATATTTTTGCTCTCAAAAGGTAGAAAATGAGCAGAAATTATAAGCCAATAGAATTCAAGTTGCAAAGACACGAGTGGAATAATGTTGAATGAATTTTGGCCCCTGTACTACACATAAGAACCAGTGTAAACAACAGAAAAGGGGGTTAACCTCAGGTTCCTTATTAGCTGCAGGCTACTTCTTCTCTAGGTAAAGCTAAACAATGAAGTTCAGGTATTCCTTATGGAATTTGCCAAAGCTTAAATCTTCTGGCAAGCAAAACCTTATACCGCTTGGCTTCAGGAGTAAAAATAAAGCCTGAAGCACGTATGAGTTTTAAAAAGATGGTGGAGGACTATGCCAGTGGAATATGGGAAAGAAAGAAGGAGAAAACATTTATTAAGTGCCTACTATGTGCCAGCCACTGTGCTAAGGATTGACAAATATTATCTCATTTAATCCTCACAAAAAACCTGAGAGGATGGTGCTATTATTATCCCCATTTTACAGTTGAGGAAACTGAGGCAGGCAAAGGTAAAATGAGTTGCCTAGGGTCACACAGGTAGTAAGTGCCTGAAGCTGGATTTGAACTCGGGTCTTCCTGACACCAGGCCCAGAACTCCATCCACATTACCACCTAGTTGAGCATAGGGTCTGGTGAGCACTACCAACAATAAAGAAGTATTTCTTAAGCAGTCTACTATGTACCAGGTACTGTGCTAGGCACAGATGATTCAGGTACAAAAAATAAAACAATCCCTGCTCACAAAGAGCTTATATTCTAGAGGGAGAGACAACAAGAATGCATGCATGCATACATACACAAGTATGTATGTGTATAACATGTATATATACACACATATGTAGATATGTGTATGTGTATACACATATATATTTCCAACATGAAATGAACAAATATAAATATGTTCAAAATAGTTCAATACAAGGTAGTTTGGGAGGGGGGGCATTACTAGTCGGGGAGAATCAGGAAAGATTTCACGAAGATGATAGTGCCCGAACTATGTCTCCAGAAGGAGTCTACAGGGTCGAGGTCAGGAGGGAAGGCATTCCAGGCAGGTTCAAAGGTACAGAGATGGGAGATAGACTATCATGTGTGAATAGCACAGAGAAGGTTAATCAGGCTGAATTGCCATGTGCAAGAGAGGGAGTAATGTCTAATGAGGTTGGGAAGATAGGTTAGGGCCAGGTTGTGTAAGGCTTTAAAAGCTAAACTGAGTTTATTTTTAATCCTAAAGGCAAGTGGAAGCCACTGGCGCTGGGGAGTCACATGGTCAGAACTGTGCTTAAGGAAAATTACTTTGGCAATGGAGTATAGGATAAGTGAAGTGGGGAACAGAGGCAGTGAGACCAGTGAGGGGGCTGTTTCAATAATCTAATCACAAGGTGATGAGGGCTTAAATGAAGATGGTGGACAAGTGGATTGAATGGAGAGAAGGAACTGTGAAGGTAGAAATGACAGGATTGGCCATGTTGGGGGAGGGATGGTGAGCCAAGGAAGGACTTTCAGTACATGTCCTGCTGTCCTCAGGCTGTAATCCTCTCATTCAAGGACTCGTCTAGCTGGGTTCAGAGATGTCCATCAGCATGAAGACAAATCTACTTAGGAAAAAGTGAAAAAAATGGTGGAGTTCATAAAGACCAGTTACAACTCTGATGGCAGGGAAGACAGACTTTGGTCCCTCAAAATCCTTCATTTTATAATATCACTTCTTTCTCTGACTATTCTTCTTTCTTCTTTTCCCATATCTCAAATCTCTTTATGTCCCCTCGGTGTTACTCTCCTTTCTTCCCCTCACTAAATTTCCCTATCCAAGAAACTCTCTGCCATCACTTCAATAGCTTCAAATCCAATTGGAAAGCATTTTTTAAAGCACCTAATGTGTGCCAGGCACTTCACTAAGCACTGGAGAAAGAAAGGCAAAAAACACTCCCTGTTCTCAAGGAACTCACACTCTAATAGGAAAAAGAACATGCAAATGACTATGTACCAATAAGATTTACAGAGAAAAAAAACTGGAGAAAATCTCAGAGGGATTAAGAGAAATCAGGAAAGGCTTCTTGGAGGAGGTGGAATTATAGCTGGAACCTAGATCAGTTTAAAGAGGGAGAGAATTCCAGGCATGGGGGACAGTCAGGGAACAGTGCTTGAAGTCGGGAGATGGAGTGTCTTAGGCAGGGAACAGCAGGGAGG